>NC_133532.1:11151960-11451960 GCF_048544455.1 Silene latifolia
CTAGCAACATTGTAAGAATATAGTTCTTAAGCCCAGTCGTCATGTTCTGAACAGCTCAGAAGACTGTTCAGTTCTGAATGGTTTACAAAAACATGATGAACAACACGTGATTGATTTTTGGTAAAGAAAGAATTTCGAATAAAATATTCTTCTGATTATAAAAAGTTTGACTAAGATATTTTATAAGAATCTTCTGGTTGTTTTGAAAGAAAATATCTTTTGGAAATATTTTGAAGTTTTATCTTGAAAAATTAGGTCAAATTATTTTATAGAATATATTTTATTCTAAAAGATAACTTTTTATCTCTTTGCCAAAAATTGTAGAGTTTGTTACCAAATCACTTTGCTACAAATATTTTAAGTTGACCATGCACTTGCTTCACGGAAAATCAGAGAGCTTCACATAGTGCATCAACTTTGGTTTTGAAAATTATCTTTCACGTGTCTTTAATTTTGTCAAAACTAATTTGCAAAATATTTTTCGTGTGTCTTGTGAACCATTCACGTGTGCTTAAGTTCTTATATTCATAAGTCTAATTTTGTTCTCCATCGTTCCAATTGTTGAACCATATAAGGAGACAATTTGTGTTGTAATTTTCTCTTTTGTGAGAGAGTGTTTATTGGGGTACGGGGTTGTACTCGAGTCGCACGATCGGGGTTGATCGTGGGGGTTTTCTTTGTAATCGGGTTTGGTTATAAAGAAAATATTAATAAGAGAGAGGGTGGACGTAGACCTTTAGAGAGTAGGTCGAACCACATTAAAAATCTCGTGTCTCGTGCTTTTTCTCTTTATTTGTTTTATTTATCGTTCTTTCTTATAGATCTTGTTTCACGCATACGAACAGAACAGTACAGCACAATTCGTATTGTTTGAACAGTCACCAAGACTGTTCAATTCGCCTGTGTACTGTTTCAGTATCGAACAAGAACTATCCTTTCGCTTTAAAGTTAAATTTTTTTAAAAGGGTACTTAATTCACCCCATCCCCCTCTTAAGTACCGGATCGATAAACTCAACAATTGGTATCAGAGGCTCGTGCTCTTGATTGCCTTACCGCAAAGAGTTTGATCCTTTTGAGTTTATCAGTTTATATTTTTCTTTTCTCAATGAGTTCCAAATCTGTCAAACGTCCTGTCTTTGATGGCACGGACTATGGCTGGTGGAAAAATCGTATGATGCATTTCATACAAGGAACAGATTATGAATGTTGGGTAATCATCGAAAATGGTCCCCTAGCTATCACTACCACCAATGCTAATGGTGTGTCTAGTGTAAAAGCACCCAAGGACTACACATCCGATGATTACAAAAAAGCGGAGAAGAACTCTAGGGCCATATCACTCCTACAATCCGGAATTGGTGAATCAGAAACTAGTCGCATTGCAGGATGTAAAACGGCCAAACAAATTTGGGATAGTCTAGCACTAGCCTATGAGGGGACCGTGCAAGTAAAAAACAACGTATTGATCTCTTAATGCAACAATACGAATCCTTTAGAATGCACGAGGATGAACCAATAAAGGGTATGTCTTCACGCTTTTCAAATATAACTAATGAACTTTCAAATCTTGGTAGACAATTTGAAACCGAGGACATTGTCCGCAAAATTTTAAGAAGTCTTACCAAGAAATGGCGACAAAAGGTCACGGCCATTGAAGAGTGTAGGGATTTAACCACTCTCACCTATGAAGCTTTAATGGGATCTCTTTTGGCACACGAAATAACTCTTGATAATGATGCCGATGAGAAACCCAAAGCTAAGGGACTAGCCTTGAATGCCATCTCAAGTGATAATGAAAGTGATCTTGAGGAGGAAGTTGCCTCGCTATCTAAACGAATTGCTAAAATAATTAGAAAGCAAAATCAAGGAAAGTTCGAAAGTTATAAGCCGAAAAAATCTGTTTCTTCGTCTTCTTCACCACGACCAAAGTCTAAAATGGGCTGTTTTGGATGTGGTGATCAAGATCATCAAGTTCGAAATTGTCCCAAATGGAAAGAGGAGAGTTCTAAGGATAGATGTGAAAAATCTAAGCAAGAGTTCAAACGTGCAATGAATGCTGCAGTTTGGGGTGAGTCTGATTCAGAAGACAATGAACCCATCAAAGAATCAGATGAAAAGTTCTGTCTTAAATCTACTTACAAACCAAGGACACAACATAAGAAGTATGTTGACTCCTTCAAGTGCCTCATGGCTAATTCTGAAGCATCAGATAGCGAATCCGATGACGAGGTAAGTCTCTCAAATCTTAAAATTCAAATTAGGTCTTTATCTAAGAACAAAATTGTGAGATTACTTGATGAGACCTTGGACACTAGTTATGAACAAAAAAGGCATCTTCATGCAATGCAATCTGAAATAGAAAGTATAGCGGAGGAGAACTTTCAGTTAAAACGTGATCTGAAAGACATAACTAAACGAACAGTCGACCAGACTGTTCATTCTGAACTTACTGCCAATAACGAGTCTCTTGTTAATAAGATCCATGTTTTAACTAAGGAACTAGATGAGATTAAAAGAGTACATGTTACTAGTTCAACCACTTATTCTGAAATCCGTTCCAAATTTGATAGACTCAATGTTGATTATGACGCTCTCCTTGATAAGAATAAGAAATTACTTGTGAAAGTTAGGAATTTGGAGACCGATTTGAGTAATGCCCGAAATGTGGTTGCTAAATGGGAAGGTAGTGGTACTGTGTTAAACTTTCTGGTTAATCAATCTAAGAACACTAATAAACTTGGATTAGGTTATGACTCTCGTTCCGACTTCAAACAAAATAGTTCACCACACCGTACTGTTTGGGTCCCAGAACAGAAAGTAAATACACCACCGGACTGTTCAAAACAGAATGACTCTAGTACTCCTGGGTTTAATAGACATGAACCCAACGAAAGAGACTTTCGCAAGCGTAAGTATGTGGGTCTACCTGAGTACATCATGTGCAAATTTTGTGGTAAATCAGGACATGTATTTAATGCTTGTAAGAAGCGGTTAGGTCACTTGGAACAAAACTTTAAGATTGTCAAGAAAATGTGGATTCGAAAGGACTTACTAGCGCAAGTGACTAACCAAAAGGGACCCAAATTAATTTGGGTGCCCAACTCCAAAGTATAGTTTGTTTTGCAGGCTAAAGTGAGAGGTAGCAACATGCTTGATCATAATAACTTTCGTTGCTCAAGGTGCATATGGGACGATGATTTTTTTTTCCTCTCACATAGAGCCTACAAAGTGGAGGTGTGAAACATGAATTGGTAAAGTGTTTCAAGTTTATTCACACTTCAAGTAAGGATGGTAAGAACTTCTCAACTATTAATCTTGTGTTATAAAAATATCATGGGAAGTATAAAAGGGTAGTTGGTATGTATATTCTTAAACTCTTGGCTTACTACCTACTATGTTGTATTCTTCATCTTGGTTATAAAGATATATCTAACATCATTAAGCATATGTGCAGATGAAGAAGAAGAAGAAGAAGAAGAAGAAGAAGAAGAAGAAGAAGAAGAAGAAGAAGAAGAAGAAGAAGAAGAAGAAGAGAAAGCCTACGAAGATTTGATGAGTAAAACCAGATAGAAGCCTGTCAGACAGTCCACTGAGCTGTTCAGAAAACATCGTTCTCAAGAAATCGGAAATAGAACAGACTTCTGAACTGTTTCTATCATGAAATAGCCTCAATTATGGGCAAAAGCCGTGAACACTTTTATATTCATTATCGTGCTTCTATTAGAGCTATCCTTAAGAAAACGCTTTTGAGCTTCTTTATGGGTGAAAGCCAAACATATCACATTTCCGCTGCTTTGAATCAAAATGTTTCGTTCACAATAATGGCTAAAATAATTTGAGAAAATTTGATCTAAAAAGCGATGAGGTGGTTTTTATAGGATGTTCAAAAGAAAGCAAGGATTATAAAGTTTACAATAAGAGAACCATGTGCTTCAAGAGAGTGTGCATATAATATTTGATGAAACTAATGTTCTTAATATTTAATTACAGGATGATGATGATTTCGAGATTGGATTTGTAGATGCTGATCCCCTTGATTTAGAAGAAGAGCCTTCGTCATCATTAGAAGGAACATGCGCTGAAGAGCCCACAAATTCAGGGGGAACTGAACAGAACAGAGAACTGTTTAATCAAAAGGAATCTACGAGCACAGCTAATCATGAACAGACAGATAGACGGTTTAATGCAAATACAAACCATACAACCAGTGGCTCAGGCGAATCAGGAACCACAAACGGGAAAGTCGAAAGCGAATCAAACAGACACCAAGATCTTGTTCAATCTACGCCTGAACCAGACATATTTGTTCCTCGACGTATGAAGCATCAAAGCTCGCATCCTTTGGATAACATCTTGACCAATATCAATCATAAGAGCTCAACCATAACCACCAAAGGAAGTGAATGCATCTACTCATTGTGGCTCTCAAATCCTATGGGTAAGACAACAATTACGGGATTGAGGTATGATTATTAAGTGTGTGCTTTTTCATATGATAACACGAGTGCTTTTATTTTGTCAAATATCCTGTTCATCACTTTTTTCATGATCATATAGAAAAAGGGAACATATGCTTAAAATATATTAAAACTGAAGATCAGTTGTTCGATATTTTCACTAAACCATTGGCTAAGGAACAATTTAAGAAAATCCGATTAGAATTAGGTCTATTGAATAGTGGCTCATAGTCTATTTTGTCCTAAAATTAATTCCTCGATGATTGACTAGAATGGAGTAGTTGTGATATTGAGTTGGTAAATTCTCCTTTTCGTTATTGAGCTTGGTTGTAGTCTACTTACTCTAGTCGTTTAATTCTTTCAAATAGACTAGTAATAAGTTGACATGTCTTTTGAGTTGTTACTATGATTACATATTCATGTTCAAATTTGGCAAAATACATATAACCATCTCCTTATTAGCCTTACCCATATCTCCATATCCACCGACCTTCATACCTATATTAAGCCTCCCTCTTCCTTTCCCAATTACCAACCCAAATTAAACACTCCAAAACCCAAAACCACCACCAAATCCAACACTATGACACCTTACCAAATACAACCAAACCCATCAAGCTCAACCCAAAATCCATTTCCTTTATCCACACTCATCACCTAGCCAACCACCATCTCTACCCCATATGCAACCATTCCCGAGCAACTGGTTAGGAAATCGAAGGGCCCTAAAATCGTGATACACATCCTGATGCCTCAACTATTTGCTTGCCAAAGTCATAAAGGGGTTGTGAATCTTGTGATTGAGAAACTTGTGGTTGAAGAGAAAAAAAAAAACGAAAGCTTCGAAAAAAAAAACAAAAAAAAAGGAAGGAAGTGAAAAGGGTGGGCTTGAAGCTGGTGAATAGCCTTGACCCAAATGCTTGTATCATCCATTCGTTCCCGGATACTTGATGGTACTTACCAAGCTGTGTTCAATTGCATTCGTCGTACCATTACTCCTCGAGTGTATTCTAAGGAAAATTGCTTTATTTACGCTGCATATTCGAGTTATTGATTGGCTTGCGTGGACAGGGTTATGATGCATCTCATAGGACTATTACTTTGTTATCGGTTGGTTCTCTCGGAGGAAGTGGCTTGTGGTCTCGGGATGGTTGTGAAAGAAATGGTGGCTATCAACAACAAACTTGCCCAACTTACCTCCATTCACATATCCTGGCATGTTTACCTTAACCTTAACCTTATCCTTACCTTGCCTTGCCCCTTTTTATTTTGCCTACATCATTTTGTTGAATATGTTTTCTGTTGGTACTCTCATAGATTGTCTTGTACTTATTATGATGATGTTTATCTGACTGTGTCCGGTAGCTACTTCTTTGTCTCTTTGACAGTGGATGGATGCATTGACTCTTTTTTACCTTCCTACTCCTTTTGATGATGTCAAGAGGGGGAAAGATTGGCGGACTTATAGTGCTTAGTAGCTACTTAGATTTAGACCTTTGACTATGGTGTTTTCTCTTTTTACGTTCCGAAAACTGATAGTTTAACTTATGTACTGATCTTAATGTTTCCTCTTTCTATTTGAAAATGTTAGTTATCAAAGTAGTATTCTTATGTTGAGGGGGAACTTAATTCCGTAGGGACTTGCCATCATCAAAGGGGGAATTTGTTGAGCTAAAGTTCTTGATGATGACAAGTTCCCAATCCTTTGTTCCTTCTCAATTATTGTTTTGGCAAAGAATTTGAATGTGGCAGGTCAGGACTACATCAAACAAGGTGGATGAAAGATGCTATTTCTATGTGTTCGTCTTTGTCTAGCAACATTGTAAGAATATAGTTCTTAAGCCCAGTCGTCATGTTCTGAACAGCTCAGAAGACTGTTCAGTTCTGAATGGTTTACAAAAACATGATGAACAACACGTGATTGATTTTTGGTAAAGAAAGAATTTCGAATAAAATATTCTTCTGATTATAAAAAGTTTGACTAAGATATTTTATAAGAATCTTCTTGTTGTTTTGAAAGAAAATATCTTTTGGAAATATTTTGAAGTTTTATCTTGAAAAATTAGGTCAAATTATTTTATAGAATATATTTTATTCTAAAAGGTAACTTTTTATCTCTTTGCCAAAAATTGTAGAGTTTGTTACCAAATCACTTTCCTATAAATATTTTAAGTTGACCATGCACTTGCTTCACGGAAAATCAGAGAGCTTCACATAGTGCATCAACTTTGGTTTTGAAAATTATCTTTCACGTGTCTTTAATTTTGTCAAAACTAATTTGCAAAATATTTTCGTGTGTCTTGTGAACCATTCACGTGTGCTTAAGTTCTTATATTCATAAGACTAATTTTGTTCTCCATCGTTCCAATTGTTGAACCATATAAGGAGACAATTTGTGTTGTAATTTTCTCTTTTGTGAGAGAGTGTTTATTGGGGTACGGGGTTGTACTCGAGTCGCACGATCGGGGTTGATCGTGGGGGTTTTCTTTGTAATCGGGTTTGGTTATAAAGAAAATATTAATAAGAGAGAGGGTGGACGTAGACCTTTAGAGAGTAGGTCGAACCACGTTAAAAATCTTGTGTCTCGTGCTTTTTCTCTTTATTTGTTTTATTTATCGTTCTTTCTTATAGATCTTGTTTCACGCATACGAACAGAACAGTACAGCACAATTCGTATTGTTTGAACAGTCACCGAGACTGTTCAATTCGCCTGTGTACTGTTTCAGTATCGAACGAGAACTATCCTTTCGCTTTAAAGTTTAAATTTTTTAAAAGGGTACTTAATTCACCCCATCCCCCTCTTAAGTACCGGATCGATAAACTCAACAAAACCTTAATTACTTAGCAATTTAGCCTAGATCTAGTCTTTTGAATAGTTTACATTTGGGTATTTGGCTTGTAATAGAAGATTGTTGAAGAACTTCTTCCAATTATTAAACCAAGAGGCAATCTTTCCTCATTGTTGGTACGATTTATTCTCTTTTTAGTTTAATTCTCAATTTTTTACATTTCCATTTCCTTTTTAGTTGTTGTTCCAATTAGTATCATGTTTATTACCATGTTTGCATGTGTTTCTCCAATTGTTTACATTTGCCCATCAACTATGTGTGAGTAGATCCTTTTAGGGTTTATAGGGATCTTGAGTAGGCTTTGGGTGATGAGTATGGGTAGTTGACATATAGGTTTTGGGTAAAGGTTTGGGTTTTACATGTATGCACTTAAGGTGTTTGATGAAATGTGTGAGTGGAAGCTCATTCCTTTTGTTGATTTTTGCTTGATGTTTCCTTACATGAAAGTGATAGGAGATGTTGATAATGTGTATGTGAAGGCTAAGAAATTGGCATCTAAACCTAGAACGAACCAGTACCCTAGACCTAGCACTACTACAGATACATCCTATAACAACGGGTAAAAACCGTTGTAAAATAAAAAAGCGGACGTTGTTAAAGCGGCCGTTGTAGAAGGTATTTACAACGGTTTGCTTATTTAGTGGAACCGTTGTCTAAATTATTCACAACGGTTAAAAGCCGTTGTTATTGGATGCTCTCCGTTGTGGAAAGTGTTTCAAAATTTTGGAGGGAATTATATAACAACGGTTGTCGTATGTATAACCGTTGTTGTAACTTTCCCTCCAAAATTATGAAGTCTTTTGACAACGGGTTTATGTTACATACCCGTTGTTGAAATTGTTAGTAACAACGGTTCTTTGTTTAATACCCGTTGTTGTAATTTTACCTCCAAAATTGTGAATACTTTTAACAACGGTTCTTTGATTAAAACCTGTTGTTGAATATTATGCGCGGGTATTTGTAAATGTCATTCACAACGGTGTTAGTTTTATTAACCGTTGTGAAAGGTATTCACAACGGTTTTTTTTAGTAACCGTTTTTATTACGTACACCTAATGTTCAAAAAATTAAATTTGTTTCATGCCATTCAAAAAAACCTCGCATATATCGCGCACCATATACCAAGACCAAAGATAAATCATAGTCAAGTTCATCGAACTCAATAGATTCAATTCAACCACAACAAGAAAGATCATATATATATATAATTACAAGGAGTTGAATTTACATGAACTAATTAATCATTCCCTAACTTCAACAAAAAAATTACTAATAAGCTGATCTAAACTGTGAGTATAGTATCATGCATTTCTATCTATATATATTCTAAGACGTAGTTGCCCCACATGTCTCTTACCTCGTCTATATCTATACTTGAGTATTGCTCAATCTGTTGACTGGTTGATTACATACTCGGAAAAACAAAGAGAATACATTATGGTATATATAGCAGAAAGCAAGACAACATTAGCAACATCATGGTATATATAGCAAAGAATTGCAAGACAACATTAGCTCTAATTTAAAAAAAAGTAATAAACACATGTTTAAATTATTACTAACCCTTTCTGGAATAACGAGATATCTTCGCCTAATAATCTCCAACATGAACCGACAAGCGTAGTATCCACATTGTATGCTATCCGGGTGGCGAGGGGCCTATTATTACATAAAAAAATAGACGAGAGAAGGCTCACATCAAAATCTTGAACTTTAGGTATTGTATTAGTATTAAACACAGATTTTGCACTTAATGTTATTGTATTTGAGCACGTACCCTGTTATCGTAATAAAATCGGGGCCAACATCGAATCGTTCGTGGGTTGATCCTCCTCGTTTGCTCTTTTCTTCTTAAAGGCCCTTTTTTTAAAAAAATAAAAAAGGAGGCGAAACTAATTTTTTAGGGGCAAAAATATGAACGAGCTTTTTCTATAAATAAAAATTGAAAATGTTATTATAAATAAATCAGTATTATAAACTTACATTTTAATCAAGTGCTTAAAAGTCTCGCTTGGTTGATGATGTAAAGAGTCCAACCAAAAACTTTTTCTTTGTCGGCATGATGGCCGCTAGCACCCAATGAGTCCTACATCAAGAGACATCATCATTATTAACAAGTACATATATTAGTTATGAAAATGCAATTGTAGGGGAAACGTAATATTAATTTGTTTATTACCCTTTTTCATTATAAGCGCCAAAAATCGCTTCTTGGTTGTCGTCAATTCTTTGAGCAATATAATCTACCCGTTGTTCGAACGAGAAATCCGGAATAAATAAAGATAAAACATAGGGGCACAGGAATCCGTATTGATCAGATGGAATATTCTTCTCAGGGATCACTCTCAATTGCAATATCCTACATTATTACGGTATTAATTCCGGTATTTAAAACACTATCTACCTAGTAGTCGAATATTAGACTATGAAATTATTTATTAAGAAACTTACTTCATCCAAACAAATATGTGTGCTATATCAATCTGGTCTAGTCCAAATTTATACGGCTAGCAGATCCCATGATATAAGCGCTTGGCGCTCAGCCCTAGAATATCCTCCTCGAGCGGAATAATTATCAGTTGCTCGGAGGCTATGCGATGGCCAGCCTCCTCATACAGTCTCACCATCGTCCCCGTTCTTACTTTTTGCATGTAATCCTTCCCTTTATATTTTGTGGAGTTTATACTCCTAACTTTCACTAGGAAAGAATGAGTCTTTGATGTGGTGCTACTACCACCATCCTACACATGTAGTATAGATAATTAAAATAATAAAAAATCCAAAGGTAACATATCCTAGTTGGAGTAATAAAAATAAAAGCGTACTTAATTAAATACCTCGTCAACCCGCTCTTTCAATGATGAGGTAGTAGTAGCAGTAAGACTGGGACTTAGGCTTATCGGTTTTTTGTCCCCTACACAAAATTACCATGCTTTTTATAAATACAGACAAAATATAAATAAAGGGGCGAGTTTAATTTTTAAAAAAATGGAGAAGTTAATTAAATACATACCTCATCAAGTTGTTGTGAAGTCGAGGTCGTTGGCATGTCTGTGGACTTAGGCTTATCCGCCAAAGCCGCCTTTTTTGTTCCCTACAAAAAAAAAATAACATATAAATTTAACATATAAAAACATTCAACAATTAAAAATGTAACACATATATATATATATATATATAAAGGTATTTCTTCTAACCCCAACTGCTTTCCGCTGCTCAGGCGGAGGCGGCGGAGATATCTTCGCCAAGTAGATGTGAGTATCAGGCCATTGGATGAAACTTCCAAGCGCATCTCCTAGAATGGTAATGTCGTCACGAACTGGGACAGGCAGTGGAAATTTTTCATGGCCTGGATTGACTGTAGTTATCTCTACTATTCTATGATTCGGCAAAAGTTTTTCGCCATGAACTACGCTTTCACGCTGCAGATTTGTTTTCTACGAGACCCCGGCCAACACGCACGGTGGCTTTTCGATTCTATTAGGGTCGCAAGAATAACTGGCCTCTTGTTTACGGCCTGAAGAATATACACATACATATACATTATTATATCTTTGCAAAACGCTTCAAAGATTCAAAAGATTTTGCAAAAACGCTTTCATCTCGAGGCCGATTTTTGCACAAACTTCAGCATTCATATAAATTTAACTAATTAAACACTTCATGCATACCTTATCAAAACAGGAGCCGACTTGAAGGGGATGTATGCTTTTTTCCATCACCGTCTTCTCATCAAGTTGCATCTCCTTTTCAGACCCATTATTTACCTAATAAAATTAACCAATTCAATGGCACCATGTCGAAGTTGGCAAAGTGAACACACCCCCTGATCTTACCCAAAAAAAAACAAAAGAAAAATAAGGAAGTATATTAGGTACCTGATCGGCTTTAGTTGTTACAACTTCAGAAGCATTATTAGGTACCTGATCTTTCTGAATCTCGTTGACCGATACTTCCTTCTCATGTATTGCCAAGGTAGTAGCGGCCTCTTCACCAATCTATTGTACCTTATTATTACCCCCTTTAGAAATGACATCCTCCATCATCTTCACTTCTTCTTCGAAAGCTTACCTCCGCATTCAGCTTTAGTAGTACGGATGCCATTAATCAAGTCGCTTGCCAAGAATGTAATGTGTCCGCAATTTTTATCCCAACAATAACATGTGAATTGAACTTAAATGAAAATAATAGAATAAATGTTACCATGTCGGCGTTCTCGGACTTAGTCTTCCTTTTCTTCTTTATCTCGGGCGTTTTCCCATAATATTTCGTTACTCCAACCTGTAACGGACGCCCCTCAAACGACCTGGATGTTCGGGTCGGCCGATCGCTCTAGCAAGAACGTCATTACGACCACTGGGAGTGAATTTCCCTTCTTCTATCTCTTTCAATACGTTATCCTATAATATATTAAATAAACTTCAAATTATATTTGTGACTAAAATAATAAAGTTAGTAATGAACTCGTCTTAATAAAATAATGCTTACTATGTTGGCCAAAACTTCCTCATCGTATTTGTCATGCGACGACCGGGATCCTTTAGGCGTGTGCCCATGTTTATAAGTTACATGCCGATCCACCTCTTTCACTCCCTTTGCCACCTACACATTAACATGGTAACATTTATACACGTAAATGTGTATCAATGCAAGTCCAAGTGTGATTAAAAAATAAAGTCTCACAGGGCAATAATGCATGCTACTTACGAGGTCCTCTTCTATCTTTCTCAGAATCGCCTCGAGAACCATAGAATTTCCCCTTCTTGCATGAAATGTTAGCACGATTTCTTTTGCTAACGGCCTTCAAATAATTATATAAAAGCGCAAGTAGATGAGATAATAAAAAGATTATATAAAGGACTCATTAATTAAAAAAATGATAGGTAAATCGTTAAAAGGCGAGGATATTTAACCCGAAACTTCTCGCAGTTCTCATCTTTTTGAAAAGATCCCATTCTTCCCGCTGATGGTGGGACACTTGTTTTCCGGTGGGCTCTTACGCATCTCCCCGTTGCCTTGTCCACATACAACCAATCCCTAGCAACGCCACACTTCCACTGCCCGTGGACATCCGCTGCCTTATGCATTAAATACTCATCATGGCTTATATCGGGTATAATAAAGCCTTCCTTTATACGAGCCAAGTATAACTCCGCCAATTTTGGATTCAAAGTTCTAACATCATCTAAATGGATAGGCACAAACTGTCTTGTGCAAGCACCAATCCAACTGGAGAAAAGACCCGCATTTGGACCAAAAGGGGAAACCCTTCTCACTCCATGTTATTTCGAACTACTTTTAGCGGCTATAGCTGCAAGGACTTTCTTGCACTTCGTAGCATCCCTCTCACCAGGCTTATTATCACCAGGCTCATTATTCTTTTGACTTCTTTTACGTTTTTCACCCATGATAATCCTAAAACCCAAATATGAATGATATAGCCGGAAATGAACAACTTAACAACGTACATGCAGAGTATTATCTAAAACCCTAAACCCTAATAGGAATGAAAATTTAAAACAACAGATTGAGCTTCTAAAATCCTAAACCCTGATAAGAGGAGTAAAGTAGATGATGCGGGATGATAAAGATAACAAAGAAAACGAAAAACAAACAGATGCACGAAAAAAGAAACAAGATGATCGTCTTAAAACCCTAATGACGAAACACAAAATTAAAGTGAACATACCTGTTGATGATGATGATAAAGAGAACGAGCAGGATGATAAGGGAAGGCAACGGAATCTGGGCTTTAAATCGGGCGACGGCCGGCGACGAGAATGTAAAAAGCGAGGAAGAGAGAAGAATTAACACAGGATACCAACGGTTGGAGTAATAATGTTGTGTGTGTTTGTGTATGGCATGCTGTATGGGTTTCTAAATTAGTTTTTTATTAAGACAAACTATTGACAACGGGTGCTCAAAGAAGAACCGTTGTTATATGTTAATAACAACGGGTCAATAAAAGTCAACCGTTGTCAAAAGTTTATTACAACGGGTAACATATACCCGTTGTAATATATGTTCACCAAATTTGCGCCAAAATGAAATATGTCAAAAAAAATAATTGACAACGGGTAGAGGTACTACACCCGTTGTTGAAAGTATTAACAACGGGTAATTTAAATATAACCGTTGTTATTGTTGAACCTCTTTTTTTTAAAAAAATTATCAGAATTCCATTACATCCAAACCTCAATAACAATACATACCGCAACATTATTCAAAGAATTTCAACACCAAAGATCCACATCTAATAATAAGATCAAGAAAATAAGACAACTTACACCAAAGATGCATGCATACCGTGTCCTGATGAACTATCTCAGGATCGGGGACGTTTCTTGGATGTCATAGTTTCTTCGTTAACACAAATACCTTCACCATGGTCATCACGCATATAGATGCTTTCAGTGTCCTCATGATCAGTGTCAACATCGTCGAAATAAGATACGGTGGTAGACTGATCCATTCCCTCAAAAACGACATCCCGATCATCATCATCATTATCGGATGGACTACTCCTTCTTTTCCTTATAGACATACAACGACCACTTCTTATCCATAGGATCGGTGACATAGAACACTTGTTTAGCTTGGGATGCCATTATGAAAGGATCATCCTTATTATTGCCAACCTTACCCAGATTGACCAACGTAAATCCCATCTTATCCTTTCGGACACAATGGATGTTGTTATCAACCCAGTTACATCGAAACAAAGGCATTGTGAAATCAATGTAATCTAGTACCAATATTTCTTGAATAACACCATAATAAAGGCATTTTCCCCAAATAGGCTTTTTATCTTTTGAAGTAGCAAAGTGCATTGCCTCAAATTCAGAACTCACACCACTATTTTGCATTGTGCTCACCTCATCTTGCTTGCGGGTGTAAAAAGTATATCCATTAATGGCAAAACTGTTGTAAAAGGTGACCCTGGCATTTGGACCTAAACCAAGACGTAGTAACCTAGGAGAGATGTCATCACCAGTTTGATCAATACACTGTAAGACAATATTCCTAAACCACTCTGGAAACGTCTTCGTATGCTCGTTCGCAATCCACTTCTCGGTCTTGTTTTGGTGATCGTATTTGAGCTCATCTTTGTGTTGTTGAATATAAGGTTGCACCTCATCTTCGTTGTTTAGCACATACATGTGTGCTAAATGCAACATTTCACGTGTCACAATTTTTTCAACCCGGCCCCTAATACCTTTTCCGGTCATCCAGTCACTATGACGATTCTTAGGAACGCCAATCAACTCCTCAGGGGAGAGATGAGCGTAACAATATGAAAGAGCTTCGTCTAAAATAGCGCGTTCAGCAATACAACCTTCCGGACGATACCGATTAGATGTATAGTCCTTGTAGACTTTCATCAATCTTTCGAAAGGATACTGGTATCTCAAGTACACGGGCCCAAGGTACAAAATCTCCCTAACCAAGTGAATGGTCAGATGAATCATGATAGTGAAGAAAGAGGGTGGAAAATACATTTCCAACTGACAAAGAGAGGTTACAACGAGGTCCTGCAATGAATCCGCGTCATCGGGATCGAGGACTTTCTCGCATATGGACTGGAAGAAGAGACAGAATCTAGTTATAGAATATCTTACCTTTTCAGGTAAAATGGAACGAATAGCCACAGGTAGTAATTGTTGCATCAAAGTGTGACAATCATGTGACTTTAACCCAGTGAGTTTTAGGTCTTGCATCGACACTAGGCTTTTGATGTTCGACGAATAACCATGTGGCACTTTAATTCCATTCAAGCATACACAAAACTCTTTTCTCTCATTCCGTGAAAGGGTAAAAGTCTGCATGGTAAAAATGTACGATTACCTCTCTTCTGTGGTGCCAACTCTAGCCTAATACCCATCATTTTCATATCTTCCCTATCTGCGGCGTTATCCTTTGTTTTACCAGGAACATTCAGAAGGGTATTGATAATATTATCACGTACATTTTTCTCAATGTGCATGAAATCGAGGCAATGCCGACCTCCAGTCGTCAGCCAATATGGAAGTTTATCAAAAAATATGGATCTTTTCTTATACCCACGAGTAGACAATTTAGAGCCGCTCTTCTTCCCATAATCTATCTCAATATGCTTTACTTTCCGATAAACTTCATGCCCACTCAAAATTCTAGGAGGTTGACGAAGTTCTTGTCTTCCATTGAATGCTTTCTGCGTCTTGCGATAACAATGGTCATGATACAAGAACCTCCTATTTCCCATATACACATACTTACGAGAAGACTTCAAGTATTCGGACTCGATATCCTCCCCACACAATGGACAAGCCTCTTTCCCATGAACCGTGTGCCCGTAAAGGTCGCCATAAGCCGGATAGTCGGTTATTGTACACAATAACATCGCTCTCAAATTGAAAGTTTCGTTCTTATATGCATCAAATACTTCTATCCCACTATCCCACAACAATCGCAAATCATCTAGAAGAGGTTCCAAATATACATCTATATCATTTCCGGTTGTTTAGGGCGGGCCTAAATTAACAACGACAACATCAAATACTTTCTTTTCATGCACACATATGGAGGTAAGTTATAAATAGCCAACACTACTGGCCAAGTACTATGTTGGCTACTCATGTTTCCGTGTGGGTTCATTCCATCGGTGGACAGCGCTAGACGTAAGTTTCTAGGTTCATTGCCGAACTCGGGATACTTAGCGTCGAACGATTTCCATTGCATACCATCTGCAGGGTGTCTTAGCTTTCCATCATTTATTCTTCCTGTTTCATGCCAAGTTAACATTTTTGCATCATCGGGATTCGCATAAATCCTTATGACTCTTGGTATCAATGGAAAATACCACAACACCTTAGCCGGGATCCCTTCCTTATCCTTATAACGCCACTCCAAACATTTAGGGCAATTGGTTAAGTTTTGATATAATTTCCGATACAATATGCAATCATTTGGACATGCATGTATTTTCTCATATTTTATACCCACTCCTCTTATTAGTTTTTTCGCCTCATATGTCTTAACAAGTAGAACATTACCATCATGAAGCAACTCCTTTATCAAGGCTAAAAAACTAGTGAAACACGTGTCACTCACCCCATTTGCCCCCTTGATATTATACAACTTCACCACAAATTCACATTTTTGTGAACTTACAACCAGGATAAAGAGGTGCTTCAGACTCACACAACTTCTCATACATGTTGTTAAGGTCATCCCAATTACTAGTGTCATCACCTACATCTTCAAAAGCAATGGACTCATCATCATTCTCTTCTATAGACCCAACATTCAACTTCTCTACTTCCAACTCTTCCAACTCAAAAACTCGGCAAACTCAGGATCATCGTTAGCCTTTCGTGTACCTCAACATCATCTTCTTCCGAGTTATTCTCTTCCTCTAATGATTCCCCATGAAAAATCCAAAGTGTATAGGATCGACTAAATCTCCACTTTTCTAGGTGTATTTTAACGTCCGGAAAAGCCATATAGCTAATATTACCACATCTTTCACAAGGACATGCAATACTAGAAGAACCTTTCAAATTGTTCGAAACGAATTCATAAAATTCAGCTAAACCATCCTTGTAGGTGCGGTCACTCATATTTGCATCAATCATCCAAGTTCGAGTCATTATTCTACATTCGTAATAATAGGCAACTAATTCAGAAAATACAATAATAGGCAAACAAATAAACGAAATTCAGGAAAGCAATTAAGCTAAATTATCAACAAATTAGATAATAACCCAAAAAATTTTATATCTAGTTATAATAAGCGTTGCTAAGAAACATATATATACCTGATTGATAAACACGCGCGATGAGGGAGAGAAGACGTGACAACAGTGACGGAGATGAAGACAGAGAGACGATCGGGGGAGGAATGGAGGATGATATAGTAGCGATATTAGCTTGTGTTTGTGTTTGTAGCGTATAATGAATAAAGCAATATGTTGTTCTTAAGATTTTCATAATATTAATAACAACGGTTATTGAGTCTACAACCGTTGTTAAAACGTATTAAAAACGGGTTCTAATATAACCGTTGTGATTACTTTTCACTAATTTGGCGCCAAACCATTAACAACGGTTAAAATTTAACCGTTGTTATTAGTTTTTTTCATTAACAACGGTTGTTTCAGTATGACCCGTTGTTAAAACTAATGACAACGGTTAACAACACATAACCGTTGTCATTAAGTTTGGTAAAATTCGCGGAATAAATTCTACAACGTGTTTTGATGATTTTCGTGAATAAGCGTTGTTAAAGGGCCGTTGTGGTTGCCTGTATTTGTAGTAGTGTAGTCAACCCCAATTTCTCACCTATCTTACTCGGGTGAACCCAAAGACCCTATTTTTCCCTAATTAATAGATTACAAATCTTTTGTTTACATCGCTCTAGTTTATCTTAATTGTTGGTAAAAATCTCAACTTTTATTTGCTTGACTAAACTTTGATTTAAACGAATTAAGTACAACTCCACTCCATCCCCGTGGTTCGACCCCAATTATACTACTATAATTGGGTTATTTACAAATAGTTTTTGGTGCGAGAATTGACGGCCAAACTCGGTCATCACTGGGCCTCAACCATCACCTTAAGGTTTTGGTTGAGATGGTTAATCTATCATGGTATCAGAGCTAGTGTGACCAAAGGTCACGGGGTTCAAATCCTGGCAGCCTCCAATAACTCACGAAGTGCAATTTCAGCACATGGTATGGGGAAATCTGTGCACTAACCACTCTTCAACCCCAATAGGCATTCGAGTGAGGGGCGTAATAGGAATAAATATAGTTGGGCCTCAACCATCACCTTAAGGTTTTGTTGAGATGGTTAATCTATCATGGTATCAGAGCAAAACCTTAAGGTAATGGTTGGTGTCCAACAATTATATTTATTTCCTATTATATTGAAAGTTGAATCAAAATAATGATAAAAAAAAGGCAAGATTACAAATTTTTGTTTAAAAATGAGTGTATTTGTAGTTTAAACAGGTCAAGTAATATGAATAAGACAAAAGCAGAATATATAGATAAAAGTAAAAAAAATTCGTACTATATGCTCAAATGAGGTAATTAATATTTAACCCATTTTGCAAGATTGTTCACTTTGAACACAAAAGCTTTAGGTTATCATAGATTTAGGTTACCATACAAAGCCACCTATCATTCTTAATTTCTTATATAGACCTCGACCCTCGGTCTTCGAATTCTAGAGTTTTTTCTAGGTACTCCCTCCGTCGGTCCGTCCTAATCAATAGTTTATACTTTACACTTACTCTAATTCTCCCTCACAAAATAAACTAAGTGTAAACTATTTATTGGTACAAAATGAGTAGCAGACTAGCCGTCATAACACCAATGAAGGAGATGAAGTGTAACCAAAGATTAAACACTGTAATTAAAAATTAAATATATCTACATTTTACCATATTTATAATATTATAAAATCGATTACCATATAAATTTTAAGAAAATAATCAACAAACATACGACTAGACGAGTGCACGGCAACCATATCTTTCTTTCTCTAGAACAAAAAGCAAGATCAGACGATCATACACAACCTTATCCGATCCATGCTCATTGAAGCCATAATATATTATGAGTAGTTCTTCATTCAAACATGTCATTTTCATCTGAAATAATAAGACGGGGTTTTAAGATCATTTTATAGCTAATATGAATTATTGTAAAAAAAAATTATCAATAAACTTTAACACTAGCTTGACCATTGTGGTTACAACATTTGACCATAATATGGATATAAAACCCTGTCAAATTTTTTCAGACGAAAATAATCCGTCTAAAACAAGAATTTGCATAATATAGGTGCATTTGCTCATGAGTCCACCATTGCTCATAATAAAACTCACACTGCATCGTCTGCATGCAAGTTGTAATGCATGGACAATAAACTTATTGCGTAGTAAATATAAGATGAACCCATTCCTCATGTGTGTGTGGTTATTAGTCGAACGACGTCGTGTATGTGGTCATGTGGATAAATGACCTTATCCCAAACCTATATGGGCAACAGGGCATGGGTAAATTATATTATTACGTGATGGGTAGAATGGTAGACTGTAGTGTAGTCTCGCTCTATAAATATTGGCCAATTTCCATGAATTATACCATTAATAACCAACAATTAGCAATTATCTATATATCTTACCATACATTTTACATTCCTTCTTTTTCTAAAATAAATTATTGATCGTGAGAATGGCCGCTTCTTTTGCACTCGGACACATTAAGCCAACTGTCCTCGGCCTTATAGTCCCTCCCAGCCAGGTACATCATTGTGTTTTTCTAACTTAATAATACAAAGATTTGTGAAAGACGGTATCTCAATACATAAACAATTATTGAGATCAGACCACTTTTTCGTACTTTTTTTAATGTTTTTCGTAGTTCTTCTATTATTAGAAGTTAGTTAATATAACTCATTCATTTGGTAATAATAACTGTAACTGTTTTATCGTAGTTTGTGACTATTTTTTATTAGTAAGCCATTTTTTTTATTATACGTACTCATTTTATTATTAATTCTGGTACATACTGCTCTAATTATCCCGATTATATCAATTCAAGCACTTTCTTTTACCAAGTTTATTCTATAGTGTGTGAGATCCAATTTATAAGACTGATGAATTTTAATATACGCAGGTTGGGTGTAATGGAGACGACATTTCAATCCCAGTCTAGATCGCGCATGATAAAATGACGTTACTGCAATGAGTTGTACTATATATATGGGATAGTGTTGCGTTTACCTTTCGTTTGTTTGTTTTATTTCTTTGAATTAAAAGTTTGCATGTACGTGTTTTTGATGTTTTAACCCTTATCTTGTATCCTATCAACTCATTGTTATATGTTTTATTTGGCACGCTTATAATAAAAGTTAAGACGACTAATGTGTTTTTAATAATAATCCCGATATATTGTACTTTTCTTGTAAAATGAATTTTTCAAAGTTTTCTTTGTGAGGCGAGATAGGTACGTGATTATGTGTCAAATTGGATAACTTAGGATGGGTGGAGCGGTGCATGTTGTATTCGCATTATTAAGAAATGTCGATAATCACTTACTAACGATACCGGATGGCATTAAAAGGTTTTTTTTTCTTTGGCAGCAGTAAAATTAAACAACGATTACAAAGCCATCACACTTCTAGTAAAACCATGGACAACCTTATTAAGATTACGGGGAATAAAACTAAAACTAATACAATGAAAAAAAGGTAATAATAGAGCAATATATTTAAGAATTCCTTTGGTAAGATGGTGAGGCTTCACTACAATCTGAAGAATAATATGGAGACAGTCAGAGGAGACCTCCAAATGTAGGATATTAGAATGATTCGCCAAATCTAGAATATTTCGAATACCAATAGCTTCCGCTTGTAAGGCAGATTCTACCCAACCGCCAAAAAAGACATATTGATACACGATCCATCCAATCAGTGGTGGAGCTAGGAGGGCTAGCGGAGGCGGTCGCCCCCCTGGCGGATGAAAATTTCGAAGTTTTTAGGTAAATTTTTCGAATTTTTTTCGAGTGTACCTTATGAAATTAGTCGTTCGCCCCCCCCCCCCCTAAAATTTTTCGCCCCCCTTAAATTCAAATCCTGGCTCCGCCACTGCATCCAATCCATAACCCACCCAACCATAAGATGCCTTAAGAGAATGCATCGAGCTACCATCCACCTTTGCTCGAACTCTTTGGCAATTGTTATTCTCGCCCATTAAGAAAAAAAGGGAATGTTGTTCTTAATGTTATTAGTTTGAAGAGAAGTTGAATTATTTGTCAAACAAAGAGAATTCAGAACAAATATTAACCGGCGAATCTAAAGCCAAGAGAGCAGTTTCAGCAGCATTAGATTGTAGACTAAAAAAGTGGTCAACTGAGAAAAAAATACCCCTAAAAATAATATGGTTTATGATACATCATATACTCCAAAGGATTGAAAGAAAGTTAATAATAGGTGTAGAAGAGTCATTCAGCTTAGAGAAAAGTGTAAGCCAGTTAAGAATCCACAAAAAATGACTTTATTATCATCGATTACTTCTTTATTAACGTATATAATTAATGATATAAAAATACAATCTTGAGAGATAAACAGTCTATTGGGCTTGAAGAGTGCGGTTAGTACACTATCACACTGACTCTGATACCATGATAGATGAACCATCTCACCCAAAATCTTAAGATGATGATAGAGGTCCAACTATTATATTTATTATATCCTATTATTGTAAACTTAGTTGAGACATATAAGTATTTTTCAATAGTAGAAAAAATTCATTCATTTTTTACCCCAATGTGCCAATTGAACCAGACACAACCCTATCTAAATTTGAGTCGGTGTAATACTACGGTTTTATGTGTTGTTGGGTATTCTATCGAGTAGGGCTTGCTCTATCGAGTAAGTTAGTGTTGCGTGCGAAACAGTGTACTGCTGATGGGTACTCGATCGAGTAGGGTTTTATGAATGAATTTTGTCTACTATTGAAAAATACTTATATATCTCAACTAAGTTTACAATAATAGGATATAATAAATATAATCGTTGGATCTCTACCATCACCTTAAGGTTTTGGGTGAGATGGTTCATCTATCATGGTATCAGAGTCAGTGTAATAGTGTACTAACCACACTCTTCAAGCTCAATAGGTTGTTTATCTCTTAAGATTGTATTTTTATATCATTAATTATATACGTTAATAAAGAAGTAATCGGTGATAATAAAGTCATTTTTTGTGGATTCTTAACAGGCTTACACTTTTCTCTAAGCTGAATGACTCTTCTACACCTATTATTACCTTTCTTTCAATCCTTTGGAGTGTTCCGGGTGTAATTCCGAAGCAGTTATTTGATACCACTCGTGGCTTGTAGAATGACGTCTTTGATTGAATCCTCCTTTCGGTCTCCTGAAACAGTGAACAAACTGAGGGCTCGGCTTTGTACCGAGCGAACTCACTCCGACGCTCAAGTCAGTAAACTTAAAAGGATTAAGTCGTGTGTTACATGGCGAAGTATATATTGTAGAGAGATAAGGAAGATATTACCAGATTATGAGGTGTTTAGGTTATATTTCGGATCCTTTCCTCAATGAGGGTTGAGGAGTATTTATAGACTTTCACCTTTTGTCACGTAGTGGCCAAGTGGCCAAGTGGCTAGCAGGGTGAAAAGACTGATCTACCCTCGGCCGAGGGACCTATGGCAGGCCGGCGGGCCCTGTTGACTCGCCGCCGAGGGGTCTTGGATATGAGTACGCGGATATGTGCCCCGGCTGGCTAGTTGTCCCAGCTGAGACCCAAGAGACAGGCCGACAGGCTGCGTCGGTTAGGCTGCCTAAGTCGTTGACTTGTTGTGGATATCTTTGACCTTGCTCAATATGTTGACTCGGTCAGCGGGTGCAGAATATGCCCCATCAATTTGCCCCCAGCGTAGTCTATGCCGTGGTATGGACCTTCGATGAGTGTTGAGCGTAATCTGCGCAAGTTTTGAAAAAATTTCTGCCCCGACTTCTTCTACCTCGGCTTGGTTCTGCTTAGGCCGTACCGTATCATATCCCCCCTCCACATGGATGTGTAATAGACATCCGATGGGGAAAAGAAAGTGGCGCTGGCCGAGACCGAGGTTGTGAGTGTCGTGTGCTTTTGATTGCCCCCAGCCGGTGCTGCCAAGCTTGGTTGAATCAGCGGGCCGTTGGGCAAGTAGATACCAAGGAGCGTGTTGAAGAAGATACGTCGATTGGCATTCTGTCAAGGAGCGTGTTGAAGAAGCTTTGTAACTGTTTGTCGATTGACATTCCATGGCTGCATGCTTGACATGTGTCTCGTTGCTGATTAGTTGACGCTTCATGGGCTTTGCCCTGATTGGTCGGATTGAGTGGGCCTTGCCCTATAAATAGGAGAGTTAGCCCCTGAATTTGGCCTTCCAAATTCATTTTCTCAAAAAATTTCTTCTTTCTAGCCCTCTTTGACGAAACTTCTCTCTAATTTTCAGAATCGTTACTTCGGCGTAGCACTTTTTCTTCAAGGTAAACAAACAAATTTTCCAACTTTTAATTGTTAAGTTTTTGTTGTGAACATGTCTTCTGCTGATGCCAGACCTAGTAACCCTGCGCCGGGGGGCTCCCCGTCGCGTCTTGATGAAGAGGAGGCACTAGCCGCCATCCCGCTAAGGTCCGGGGGTCCTAGGCCTCCTTCTCCTGAGGTTGATCCAAGAGTCTTGGAGGAATTGGAGGAGGAGGATGATGATGTTGATGATGACGGTGATGATGTTGGAAGGACTCATCCTAATGAGGAGAGGCCGTACATTATGGATCACGGCGACGCCTGTAAGGTCTGCCCTGACCGTGCTTGGACCCACAAGTTTGCCAGTTGTTCTGGTCCTGACTTTTTCGAACGTCACTTCTCCTTCGGCAGGGAGTATAGTATTGTTATTCCTGGGGAAGGTCAGGCGGTCTGTTGCCCTCCCAAGGGCTGCATCGGCGTATACATCAGGCACCTGGAGTACGGGCTCCGGTTTCCGCTGAATGAATACGTTATGGCCATAATTAGAGCCATGAACGTCGCCGTGGCCCAACTGCACCCGTTGGCCATTAGGACTATAGTCGGCTTTGTGTGGCTCTGCCTCTTCAAGGGGGAGGTCCCAACGGTCAACTTATTCCGCCGGCTTCATCACCTTCGGCCGTCAGCCCCTGGGCGCGTTGGATGGTACAGCGTGCAGACGGAGCCGGGGTACGTCTCCGTTGATAAGCTATCTTCCTGCAAGGACTGGAAGGCGCGGTGGGTAGACGTTGAGGTGCCGGATGACTATCCGCTGCCCCGGTCCTTCCAGCACCAAGTCAATTTGCGGTGCGAGAGTAAGGGGGAGCATGAAAAATGGGTCTCCCGGAGTAAGCTTAAGATGGACGCTAGCAAGGTCCCTCTTAATGCGGATGAGAAGCGGGCGATGAGGCTGTTTGAGGCGGAGAAGAATGGGATGCCGAAGGGATGGATTCCCCCGACGCAGATCATTCTTCAGGATGAGCTGCTCTGCCATGTCGGCCTCATACCGGCCCTCGAACGGGGTGAGTGGGGTCGGTGTGAGGCCCATCTCTGCTTTTAATGTTTCTGTTTCTTGAACTTTGATTTATTTCTTTCACTTAACTCTTGCTTCGTTTCCTTTGCAGACCATTTTGGCTTGGATCTGTCTGAAGATATCCTCCGGAGAATTGGGCTTGCCAAGGACAAGACCGTTGTTGATTTGCATCCTAAGGCCCAGGCCCGTGATCGCAGACCAACGCCAAATGATCTCATGGATCAGCAGCTGAAGGGCTTAGATACGTCGGCGGCCCAGGCGAAGGATGCTGGTAACATACCGCGCCGAACGCGGAGAACAAAGTCTTCGGCGGCGACGGCGTCAACATCAGTTCCACCTCCAACCCCCTCAGTTCAAAAGGAGACGGTGGATATCGTCGATATTACCGCCGAGGACGAGGTCACCGTGGCAAAGGAATCTCCTCTCTTGCGCAAGAGAAAAGAGACTGCTGCTGCCGCTGCCGCTGCTGCTACTGCTGCTACTGAGGCCGGTAAAGAACTGGGTCCTCCGACCAAGAAGGCCAAGCCTGGTACAGATCTATCCTGTGGCTCAGACTTAGCTTCTGCTCATTAGGCGTTCGATGACAGCTCTCCGGTATGTCCATGAATGTTGACACAGATGCCTTGATTGAATTTTTGTAGATCCACCGCCGCCGTCTCACCGGACGCACTTTGTTGAACGGCGTCTTTGAGAAGCGAATCGCGGGCGGTGGTAAGGATGCCACCGTCGTCTCCTCCTTCCCGAAGCCTACACCCGCCCAGATTAGGTCGGAGGGCCTGAGTTTGTCCAGGATGCTGTCGAAGTGGGCTGAGGTGGCCGGTGCTCATATTGTGGAGCAAGAGAAGGTTATGGCTGAAGTTGCCCCACAGCTCGAGCGGCTCAGGCTTGAGGTCGCTGCTGCGAAGAAGGAAGCTGAGGGAGCCAAGGCTGAGGCTGAAAAGGCGGTCCTTGCTGAGCGAAAACTTAGGGAGGATGCCGAAAAGGCGGTCCTTGCTGAGAAAGCCAAGGCTGAGGCTTCGGCGGCCGAAGCCGCTAAGCTGCTGGAGGAGCGTAACGAGCTTCAGGCCGTCGCCGACTTCAATGCTAAGAAGAGGGAGGAATGGAGGTCCATGTTCCAGGCCCAGGGGACGGTGGTTCGGAATAAGGAGGCTATCATCGCCCAGAGGGAGGAGGACATTGAGACGCTCCAAAGCGTTGTCCTTCCTAACATGTGCGCCCAGTACCGGGACCTGGCCGAAGAGGCCGCCAGGGAGGTGATAGGGGATCTCTTTCTTGATGGCTCCTTTCCGTGGCAAAAGTTTGACGAGCTGCTTGATGACAAGTTCGAAGCTAAAGAGAAGGCCGCGGAGGCGAAGGCCGCTGAGGAGGCAAGGGTGAAGAAGGAGGAAGAGGAGGCCGCGGAGAAGGCGGCCCTTGCTGAGAAGGCGAAGGCGGCCAAGGAAGAAGCTGAGAGAATGAGGGCAGTTGAGGCTGTTGAGGCTGAAGCTGCCAAGACAGCTTCTGGGTCGCCTACCAAAGATGATGCTGCTGACGTCGCCGATGGCGAGCAGCAGCAGCAACATGCATAGGGAGACGGGCGGTCGTCACCAGGTTCACCCGACATCTCGGATAGCTTCAGCTGTTCGGGGACCAATTATTAAGCCTTTCCTCCCTGCCATCTTTTGGCGCTTCAAATGATATGTCTGTAACCTTTTGCTCTTCTTTTCCTTGTTTTTTTTGTAAAACTTTGGTAGGTTGCGTTTTGGCTTATCCCTATGGGGACGGTCGTCGTCTGTATTCTCTTTACTTGTAATCATTTTTAATAAAGCTTGTTTATTGGCCCTCGGCTTGGCCGGGGCTTTGATCACAATCCTTCACTTGTCTTCTTGCGTTATTAATTGAGCGCTTTTTCGTTTTTACCTTCGGCCTGGCCGAGGCAGTTAGAATGCGTATCTCAACTGTGTTTAACGTCTTTTTTTTTTTTAAACATGTTGGCATGTTGGTCGCTTCCTCTTTCACTCTCAGTCTGGCCGAGGCGTCCGATTTGCGCTTCCCAACCGCCGCTGTGAACATGTTAGCGTATCGACCGTTGTGTCCCCTGCCAGGCCTTCGGTTGGCCGAGGCGGCTAGAGGTTACGGCGCGACAAATGTCAGATCTGTAGACATATTGATCGCTTCCTCTGCCAGGCCTTCGGTTGGCCGAGGCGGCTAGAATTGCGTCTCAACCGTATTTCTATACGTTCCTATGGCATGTTGGTCGCTTTCGCGAGTATCAACTGCGCTGGTAGTGACTGCCGTGGCGTCTACTTCTTGGGGTGACTGCCCGGCTTGGGCCGTGGCGTCTACCTCGATATGACTACGGAGGGGATAAACACTTTGATGGAAAACTTGGATGATTCTTAATTAGATATAAACACGCGTTGGGGTGCCAACAATTATTTTGGACACCTCCGCCGCTATACAAAGTATTTCCTGAGATTGTCAGTGTTCCAATGGCTCATCAAAGGCATACCCTCCATGTCCGTCAGCCGGTATGTACCCGGCCTCATTTCTTCAACCACTTTATAGGGACCCTCCCAGTTGGCCGTCAATTTACCATGAATGTTTCCTTTGTTGGTGGCGACCGACTTTCTTAGGACTAGATCCCCTACTTTTAAGTCCCTTTTGTGGACTCTTCGGTTGTAGGCTCTTCTCATTCGGTTTTGATATACTTCCAAGTTGAGGCGTGCTGTATCTCGGCTTTCTTCGACCAGGTCTAGGGAGGTTTTCAGACCTTCCTCATTTTCAACCGGGTTAAAGGTGGTCGTTCTGAATGTGGGCACCGTTGCTTCAATTGGCAGGACTGCTTCGGACCCGTAGACTAAGTGGAATGGACTGTACCCCGTTGCTTCTTTCTCCGTGGTTCGAAGGGACCACAGGACGCCGGGTAGTTCATCGGCCCATCTTCCCTTTAGGTCTTCAACTTTCTTCTTCAAACCGTTGAGGATTGTTTTATTGGCTGCCTCCGCCTGTCCGTTGCTCTGTGGGTGGCAGACGGAGGAGTATGCAAATTTGATACCAAGTTCTTCCAACCAGCTCATTATTGTGTCACTCCAAAACTCTCGGCCGTGGTCAAATACCATGACTTGGGGTAACCCAAAACGAGTTATGACATTTTCCCAGATTACCTTTCTTACGGCCGCCGTCGTCTTCGCAGTACCGCTACGCTTTCAATCCATTTGGTGAAGTAGTCAATGGCGACAATCAAGTACTTTCTTCCTCCGGATGCCGTTGGAAATGGCCCTAGTAGATCCATCCCCCACCGTGCAAAAGGAAGGGACTAAGTACCGCCGCGAGTCTCGGGAAGGTGCATGTATCACCGGAGCATGCATTTGACAGTTGTTGCACTTTTTGGTTTTGGCTCTGGAATCCTCAAGCATGGTGGGCCAGAAGTAGCCGGCTCGGAGAGCTTTGTGGGCTAGTGTTCTTGCCCCCATGTGATGACCGCAGATGCCTTCGTGAATTTCTCGTCGACATAATAGCTTCGTCGGGCCGGGCCGACACATTTCAAGAGTGGCCTTATCACGGACCTCCCGTATAATTCTCCTTCAAACACCAAGTACCTTGTCTGCGATCCTCTTTATCTTCTCGTGAGAGATCATGCGGTCCTCCGGTAACTCACTTGTCAGTTTGTACCTCATTATTGGAGTCATCAACGTCGTCTCGGCCTCTATGTCGCCCACCATGCCGACGGTCTCGCAATGCTCTTGGCATTCTGATGTCCACCAAAGACGGTTCGGTGACATTCTTGATGGTTGAACTGGCAAGCTTTGAGAGAGCGTCGGCTCGGTTGTTCTCAGACCTGGGAATGCATTGTATCTGAAAAGATTTCAACTTTGAAGTGTCAGCTTTTACCCTTTTCAGGTATCTTACCATTCCGTCGTCTCGAGTCTCGTACTCTCCTCTGATTTGATTAGCCACTAAAAGTGAATCTGTTTTTAAAATGATGTGTTCCACCCCGGCGGCTCTAGCTAACTCGACTCCAGTTATCACCGCCTCGTATTCGGATTCGTTGTTTGAGGCTGAGAAGGTAAATTTCAAGGCGTACTCAAACTCGTCCCCGTTTGGGCTGATGATAAGGATGCCGGCTCCTGAACTGTTCGCCGTGGAGGACCCGTCGGTGTATACTTCCCATACTCCGGGGTTTGGCTCTTCTTGATATGTGCACTCGGCCAGGAAGTCTGCGAGTGCCTGTCCCTTTATCGAGGGCCTCGGCTTGTATTGAATGCCGAAGCCGGATAGCTCTACTGCCCATTTGATGAGCCTGCCGGATTGCTCAAATTTTTCCAATGCTTTCTCCAATGGCTGGTCGGTTAAGACCGTCACGGGATGTGCGTCGAAGTAAGGTTTCAGTTTCCTTGCGGCAACGACGACAGCAAAGGCTGCTTTTTCAATCAGCGGGTAATTTCTTTCGGCGGGCAACAACGTATGGCTGACAAAGTAGATTGGGTGTTGCTGTTTGTCTTCTTCTCTGATGATCACGACAATGACCGTGGCCGAGGTAACTGCTATGTATAGATATAGCGTTTCCCCCAGGATCGGCCTAGACAGGGTTGGGAGAGTTTGAAGATGAGCTTTCAGTTGCCTGAAAGCTGTGCTCTGTTCCTCCCCCCAGCTGAAGTCTTTATTCCCCTTCAACACTTTGAAGAATGGGGTGCTCTTGTCGGCTGACCGAGAGATGAACCGGGCTAGGGCCGCCATCCTCCCGGTCAGCATCATAACCTCTTTTCGATTCCACGGCTCCGGCAGGTCCAGGATTGCTTGGACTTTCTCTGGATTGGCATCAATTCCCCTGGCGCTGACAAGTACGCCGAGGAACTTACCTGCCCGGACACCGAAGTTGCATTTCATGGGGTTAAGTTTCATCTTGTATTTCCTTAGTGAACAAAATGTCTCGTGTAAATCGGCTAAGTGTTCGCTGTCAGACTTGCTTTTTACAATAGCATCGTCGACGTAAGCCTCAATGTTTCGCCCTTTTTTATTTTGGAACACTTTGTCCACCAGTCTTGTGTAAGTTGCGCCGACGTTCTTCAAACCGAACGACATCATTTTATACATGTATGTGCCGTTACTGGTGATGAATGCGCATTTAGGCATGTCTTCCTCGGCCATGAATACCGATGATACCCGAGAAGGCGTCCAGCAGGGCTCGGCATAGTGTAGCCTGCCGTGGCGTCGATTAAACTTTCTATTCGAGGCAAGGGATAGCAATCTTTGGGGCACGCTTTATTAAGATTGGTAAAATCTACACACATCCTCCACGCCCCCGATGATTTCCTCACCATTACAACATTAGCTAACCACTCAGGATAAGTACAAGGCATGATAAAGCCCGCCGCTAGTAATTTATCTACCTCGGCTTTGATGGCCTCATCCTTCTCGGCTCAGGAGTTCCTCATCTTCTGCTTGACAGGGCGAGCGGTGGAGAGCACGTTCAGCTTGTGAACAATTACCTCCCGGCTCACGCCTGGCATCTCGGCTGCTGAGTAAGCGAAGACGTCTTTGTTCTTCCTCAGCAGGTCTAGGAGAGCGGCCCTGAATTTTGGCTCCAGGTTGACACCGACGGTTACGGTGCGCCCTGGGTCAATTTCCACTTCTTCGGTCTCGGCTCCTTCGACCATGCCGACAGTTGCATCCATGAGGTCGCCCTCCTGTTGTAAGGATGGGCTCTTCCTCTTCTCTGACTTCTTTGCCACTTTGAGGGATTGCATGTTGCATCCTCTGGCAGATATCTGGACGTTGACTACTTCGTCCTTTTCGTCCTTTGAGACGAGCTTATACGCTTCCCCCCGGTCCGAGACATACATCAGTGTCAGGGCCCGGATGGACATCACTGCGTCGGCCTCGCTCAGAGTGACTCGGCCTATGAGAACGTTGTAGGCGGACGAGCCGTCAATGACCACGAACTCAGCTAGGACATTTTTAGCCGCATTCCCCTCGCCGAACATCACCGGCAGTCTGATTGACCCCAGGGGTACCAGGCCGGCCCCGGAAAAACTGTACAGCGGATTGGTGCAGGGGCTCAAGTCCTCGACTTTCAGACCGAGGTTGAGAATGCACTCCCTGAACATGATGTTCGTGTAGGCGCCTGTGTCAATCAGGCACCTCTTGACCAGGTGGTTGGCTATGTCCAAGTGGACTACAAGTGGGTCGCTGTGAGGGGCGATGACTCCCTCGTAGTCCTTCTTTCCAATAGTCATATCGGGGATGTTGGAAGCGGGGATCGCTGTTTTGGGCACAAAGTTGATGGCCTGATACAGCTCGTTCAGGTGCCGTTTGTGCCCATGAGCGGACCCACCGTTCTCGTTGCCCCCGATGACAACATGGATTACTCCTATCCGTTCAAAGACGGATTTCTTATTTGAGCCTCCGGTGTTTGTCTTTTGGCCTCCGGCAACATATTTGCTGAGGCTCCCTTTCCGGATCAGCTCTTCAATGGCATTCTTCAGATGCCGGCAGTTGTCAGTTAAGTGACCGGTGTGGCCGTGATACTCACAGTACTGGCTCGTGTCACCGTCCCCCCTCGGCCTGGGGGGCCTTTCCCACTTCTGACCCTCGTTCTTGCTCAGGGCGAAGACCTCGGCGGCAGATACGACCAGGGGGGTGTGACCATTGTACCGTTTCTGGTAGTACGGTCCCGAACTCCCCCCGGCACCCGCCGAGTTCTGTTTCCTGGCGGATTTGTCAGACCGCGACCTATTATTGTCACGGCGTCTTTCATTCGGGTTGTCCTCCCGGCGGCTCTTACTCTCTGAGTGCCCGGCCTCGCTGGGGCCTACCCAGGTTTTGTGGTAGTCCTCCACCTTTATGGCTTGGTCGACCATCTTCCTGGCGGAGTCTAAGTTCAGGCCTCTGCACTTGATGAGCTCGTTTTTTAAGTCCCCTCTTGGGAGGCCCTTCATCAGTGCGAAGGCCGCCAGTTCGCTGTTCAGCTCACGAATTTGCTGAACCTTGGCGTCGAACCTCTTCACATAACTTCGGAGAGACTCGCCTCCCTCCTGTTTGATGGTCAGGAGGTCCGATGTCTCGACGGCCCTCCTCTTATTGCAAGAATACTGGGCCAAAAATATGTCCCTTAGGTCGCCATAACAGTATATCGACCCATTGGGTAGCCCCTTGTACCAACTTTGTGCCATCCCATGCAGGGTCGTTGCGAAGACTCGGCACCAAACCTCATCAGGCTGCTCCCATACCGACATGTAAGACTCGAAAGCCTCGGCATGGTCGGTTGGGTCGCTTTCTCCTTTGTATGATATGGGCGGCAACTTTAGCTTAGTCGGCACCGGGACCTCTAGGACGTAGGGGTTGAGGGGCTGTCTGACCACGTGTCGAATGACACGCGGCGATCGGCTCCTCGCATCCCTAGTCCGGCTCCTCTCCCCGTGGCGGGAAGGGCTTCTTCTCCGACTCTGGTGAGTCGGGCTTCTTCTCCGACTCTGTTGAGTCGGACTCCTTCTTCGACTCTGGTGAGTCGTACTTCTTTCACTCCTCTGGGGCAGGCCTCGTCGGTGCTGCGGCGACGCCGTCCTCCCGCGAGTGCGGAAAGGACTCAGGTCTACCACTAGCACTCTGGGCTCCCCCGGCATCTTGACAGGGTCAGCTTCCTCCAATGCTCCGTTCAAGTTTCTCGGAGTCACATTTTGGGCCCTGGTCTCCTGTGCGGGTGCCGCCGCTCTTGTCAGAGTGACAGTGTGAGTCGGCGTGCTACCCATTAGGTCCAGGAGTAACTTCAGTTTAGCTGGATCAACCACATGTCCCATGATGGTGACTTGGTCGGCGGGCAGCGGTGTATCTTGTATTATTGGCATCCCGTACGCCGGTTGAATTACTCGGCCGGTGGGGGGCTGCACAACCCCAGAATTGTGGACGGTATCATCTTGGCAAAATTCGGTTTCGTCAGTTACAATTGCTTCTGACTGTTTTGACATCTTCTTAGCTTGTTGGGTGGGTTTTGTTTTTGTGTTGTTTTTTTTTTTGTTTGGGAATGAATGTGAGTAGCTTCTAGTATCTTTTCCCACAGACGGCGCCAATTGTTCCGGGTGTAATTCCGAAGCAGTTATTTGCTACCACTCGTGGCTTGTAGAATGACGTCTTTGATTGAATCCTCCTTTCGGTCTCCTGAAACAGTGAACAAACTGAGGGCTCGGCTTTGTACCGAGCGAACTCACTCCGACGCTCAAGTCAGTAAACTTAAAAGGATTAAGTCGTGTGTTACTTGGCGAAGTATATATTATAGAGAGATAAGGAAGATATTACCAGATTATGAGGTGTTTAGGTTATATTTCGGATCCTTTCCTCAATGAGGGTTGAGGAGTATTTATAGACTTTCACCTTTTGTCACGTAGTGGCCAAGTGGCTAGCAGGGGGAAAGACTGATCTACGCTCGGCCGAGGGACCTATGGCAGGCCGGCGGGCCCTGTTGACTCGCCGCCGAGGGGTCTTGGATATGAGTACGCGGATATGTGCCCCGGCTGGCTAGTTGTCCCAGCCGAGACCCAAGAGACAGGCCGACAGGCTGCGTCGGTTAGGCTGCCTAAGTCGTTGACTTGCTGTGGATATCTTTGACCTTGCTCAATATGTTGACTCGGTCAGCGGGTGCAGAATATGCCCCATCATGGAGTATATGGTGTCTCATAAACCATATCATTTTTAGGGGTATTGTTTTCTCAGTTGACCACTTTTTTAGTCTACAATCTAATGCTGCTGACACTACAAGAATTTTAGTTTCGGACGACTAATTTATGCATGTTAAAGTTTCTGATCCTAAAATGTTTTTAGGATATTTTGGTTTAATTTATGGATTTTATTGTTCATTTTATATAATATTGGCATTAAAATGTGATTTTTATGATAAAAATGTCATTTTTGGACGAAAATTAGCTCAACTTCGAATTTTCAGGTGGTTTTTGGATATGTTTTCACATATATTATTTTTAGTTGATCTGGAAATTTTCAAAATTTTTGGAGTTCTTATGCTCGAAATATGGATTTTTCATGATAAAAATCGAATTTAAATGAAAAATAGGTTAATATGAGAAATATTTCGAATCTGGTCATAGAAATTTAGTATGTTGTCACATGCAATTTTACAAGATGTGTGTAAAATAATAGGCTATAATGAAGTCTTCATGCATGATTTATGGATTTTTGATGAAAAATAGCATAAATAGTGACTTAATTAGTGAACAATTGCTAAAACATACTTCATGACTAAGAAAAAACGTCACATGTTGCATTTTATTATCTTTTTCAGATCTAAAATTGAAAAGTTGATAAATATAATTTTTCTCATGTTTTTATGATGATAATTAATAAATCCGATAAACCGCAACATTGTTTTTCCCTAACCTTCGAAATTTTTAACCTAAGTTTTTGAACATTATGAGTGTCATAGTATTTTTCCAGAATATTCATAAGTTTAAATTTCAAATTTATTTGAAATTTTTGTGATTTATTTGAAGTTTATGGCATTTTATTGTAATTTTGAGTCCATTAATGAACAATTTTAAGAAATATGAGTTAATTATAGTCAAATAGTTAGTGAAGACTAATTTTGAGTCCTAAGAGGTTAGAGTAATTAACTTGTGCATAAATATAAATTTATGTAATTTTTGTGATTATAAAACGTTGAATCACGCAAATCCGTAAAAACCGTGTAATATACGATATTGGCTCCTTAAAGGCGATTTAGCATAAAATTGGGCATGTTCATACATATTATAATGCTGCATTTTATTTATGATTGTCATAATTTTATTTATGTAATTTTTGAATTATATATTTTTACTTAGTATGGCCTTAGTTTTAATTGGTATTACCCGAAATGTATGGGAATATCGATTCGGTTGTAATTTATTGTGATCTCGTATCACCGTTTTGTAATTTAATAGATTTATTTTATTTTAATTACAAATGTATAATAGGAAATTATGTAATTTGTTATGTAATTTAATTATTCCGGAGTTCTATAAAGACGGTGTCATTCAAGAAGGCGATACATAAAGACGGTGTTACCTCGAGATGCGTGCCACAATCGAAGTTCAAGGGACCAATGGAGTTGGTTTCCGAATTTGTAATAGTTTATTAGATTTACTATTCTAGGAAGGCCATACTAGGATTTATTTTTATGCTTTGCATTTTATTTATATGTTGCATGCATCGCTAAATCGCCATAACTAAAACATGCATTGTCATTTTATCGAGTTCATCGACCGTGTCAATTATAATTATCGTAGTTCACCGCTTTAGTTCACTTAAAACGTGATAGATGATAAATTGACACGACCTCTCGCTAAAACAATCAATTGAGACATAGCCTTACCAAATAGTAGAAACCATGAAAACCTATTTCGCGAGGGAGTGCACTCGGCCATCCCGGGGTACAAACCTTGTTACGTAGGGGAAGTGGGTGATAAATGTCTATCCACCGAATTCATGTTGATGAGGGATGAATCGGCTATCCCGTGCCCAAATTGATGTGGATTTGGATCATGGACACATTTATTCGAAATTTGGATTGAGCTCAACGGAAGTATTCGTGACCATAGTCGCATGTGTTCCGGGCTAAAGATAAATGTTAATGTAATTTTATCGACCAAGAGTTCTAAAAGTAGAATCGATTAAAGTGTTAATCCACCGAGTTATATTGATAAGGGTTGAATCGGCTATCCCGTGCCCAAGTTAATATGAATTTGGATCTTGGAATCATTTATCATAGTTGGGTAGAGGTCACTATGTAAATGCTTTACTTGTTATTTACAAGTATTATTATAACGACAAATGTTTTTGTTTTCATTATTCCGTTATCATATTGTTCTATTTCTTTACCACAATTCATATACGATATCATTTCGATTTTGATTCAAATCTCCTTTAAAACATCGTAACTAAAGACAAATATGAATTTGCTTCTAAAACCTCAAATGAACCATTGCTAAGGATCTCTTGTAAAGAGTATAGATAAAAGTTATTCATTATCAAACAGGTTTTTGATTCTTGACTAACACATCTACTTACAATGAATTGTTTCTAATTTTGATAACTAGATTTGTTGGAAATCAAAATTGACCAAAATAACGCAACCACTTCAATGAAAGTTTTAAGACTAAAACGAACAAATGAAGAGTAATCTTCATGAATTCAATTTTGCTTCTCAAAGCAAAGACTCATTGAAAGGAGTGGGATCATTCTCTTAAACCGTTAAGATGAGGACGAGGTTCAAGAAGTAAAATTAGAATGGAATTGATACAAGGTAATGTTAAAGGTAAAGTTGTTGAGAATAACGATACTAAACCTATCAATCCCGACCGATAAAGTTTCCATTGTCTTAAATGTTGGACACTAGAAAGGAAACTACCCCAAATTATTGAAGAATCAACAAATTAGTTGTGAGACATCTAGTAAGATCTTCTTCTTTAAATGTTCATTTGATTGACATAAATCTTGCTAGAACTACTTCGTCAATATTAGAAACCGGTGGTGGTTTTCATCATTATGTTTGATACATAGGATGATTATAATATGACGACTAACAACAATGAAGTCGAGAGATAGAGTCATTGTGTACTAAATCTAGTTTTTGGGTTTGGAGTTGTACTTAATTGTGACTATTAAGTACATAAACTCTAAATAAGAATACAAACTTGTTAAGATACAAAAGAGGTTTCACTTTTGTAACCCTATACACCACGATTTGATGTATGGCTAGCCCATTATCAAGGTGATTATATTCTAAACCCAACTAGAATGATATATCATGAAGATGATGTAAGACTCAAATTGGTAACCCAAGATTAAACCTTAAATTCTGGAATGATGAACGCAAAGGATTATCGAGTACTCTTGAAACCATTAGATCTTATGATATATGCGTATCTTGTATTCAAAGCAAGATATCTCGTGCCTTTTGGTTGTAAAGGAGATCGAGGTTGCAAATCATTGATCCAAAATAGGTTGATCATTTTATTTTTACCAACGATTTAAGTTGACACTAATGTGTTCACTTAATAAGGTAAATAGAGAAATCTTTGAAGAAGTTTAAAGACTTCAAGGAATCACGATTTAATCGTGATGGGATTATCAAAGTGAAGACTTTGATATAAGCCAAATAAAATGTGATATAGTATCACAAGTTAATCTCTCTTAACACACATTATGGGATAATGTGTGATTGGATAAGAAATCAAACGCTATTCGATATGGTTTGAACTTCAATCAAGTTATTTTGAGTTACTTGATTCTTTTGGGGATTTTTATCATTTTGTCTAAATTATTTTTCCACTAAAACTAAAACGAATCATATGAGATATGATATGGTAAGGTACCATGTTTGTAAGTTTTCACAAGAAACAAATGCTCATTTTTCCCTTTCAATTATCACGAGTACGACGGGTTTGCGGCTCGTGAAGCTGTCTTTCTAAAAATACAAGTTTATTTCTAGAAGACAGAGTGGGAGAAATTATTCAAGAGCCACAAAGAATGTTATGTCGCAAGAAACTGGTCTTTCTTGGCTACATGAGACGTTTTGTGTAAGACATTATTTCTTTAAAACCTAGGAGGTTAAATTCGTCACTTGTTAAAGATGATGAATTCATGCTACTTTTAAAAAAGTAAAGAGCTTATAACTTACAAAAGAAATTGTTTGATTCAAGTTGATTACTTCTGGAAAGTAATCAACAAATGACTTACATAAGATTGTTTAAGTCACAACTCAATACAAGGCTTAGAGCCATAAAAATCCGAAATAAAAGGCTTGATTAGTGACAAAGGGTTTTGCACTAATAAAGACAGATTTCAAAGTTTGATTGGTTGCAAAGGGTTTTGCACCAGTTGAAATGCTTAAGTCTATTTGGATCTTCTTAGGGATTGTGTTTCATTATTATGAAATACATAGCAAGTGAATCTAAAACCCACTTCTTCAATTAGAAGGAATGTATTCAATACATGTCTTGAGTTTAGTAGATTCTTGCAATCCTAAGATAATGTGAAACTTAAGAGAGAATCTTAAGTAGGACATCAATGATTGGGAATCAATGTTTTGATCATGTTATAAAACTTTTCTCGATAAGTCGAGAAGTTGTGTTTATACATGGAGTTTAGTGGGAGTTACGGAAATTTTAATAGTCTTATATGTTAATGACATTTTGATCATTGCGAATGATTTAAGACTTTGGAGAAATATAATACATCTTGAATATCCGGATTTATGAAGATAAATCCATATGATGTTAGCGTCAATAAGAAGTCTTATGTTGATAAGATTCATGACTAGTTCAATTAAATTGAACATATTTGATTGATTCCATTTGCTTCCGCTGCCGGATCAATTAAATAAGTAATGATGTATAACACTTCATATACTTTGAGTATGATGAGTTGTTATCAAAATCGAATTTAAGTAATCTTTACCAAGTAAGCCATAAAGATTACCCTTAAGTGCTTGCAGAAGCATTAAGGATATAATGCAAAGTGTTTATGATGCAATTTTGTGTAAGGGTGTTACACAAGTGACAATTGACAATTGAGATTGCGCATGGTTTCCGACAAAACCATAATCAAAACACATTAGGATGGTTAAGATACCATTGTGGCTATGTTATTTAAGAAATAGATTTTCTAGAATCGTTCTAGGCAATAAAAAACAATGAGATATATTTATAACGGAAATTGAGTACACTTGCAATCATAAGATGTGCAAGAGAATGAGTCCCGCACACTGTGAAAACAGTGGGAGCTATTCTTAGGCTAGAGGGCCTATGTCTTGATTGGATCTCGACACGTACTCAGAAAGTTTTGTAATGCAAATGTATACATTACAAAGGAAAACGAGTGTGTAGTAAGGTTGAGTAAGGTACAAGAAGTTGATAAAACCTACTAACCAAAGCCTTCTCATAGGCTTAACATGATGAGTCATATCATTTCAATTGAATTGAAATGAACAACTACATGCAAGATCAAATTAGATTATAGAACATGAAATAGTAATCAGGTATTGACTATTCATATGTGATAATCGCATTTGTCATTCGAGTTTTACTTTAAAACTCTTCTATTATACTTTGTTACATCCAAACGGGTTGTAGAGACAACGTTGAACCCCGTTAAAGTGAACCCGGATTAACATAGTATTCGCCCATAGTCACTTGTATGAGGTGACGTCTCGAAGTGACTAGAGTGTGATGCGATTGATGGCAAGTTCAAGTGCCATAGAGTCATGTGAGATGACTAGTCGATCACATAGGCAGACTGTTAGGAACACCTTGTCGGGCCTTATGACCGCTTATAGAGTTCTGACAAATTTATATAGCCTGGTCGTGGCGAGAGCTACTATAGTATTCAAATGAGTCGATTCTTTTGACTAAAGACTATTCGCCTAAGATGGCACAGTTTCAGATTAACTTTGATTTGTGTTACTACGACCTTCGTAAATGGGGTCAAATGGGCATATTTTGGGTTATGATGGCTGTGGCTAGTCGAAGGAAATGAGTGCGATAGGAATTGTCCACCCCTAATCAGGGTTATAACAATATCTCAGGGCCACTCGAGGAGTAATGAACTGGAAATGCGTGGCCACGCTCGGAATGAATCCATGGTGGATAAATCCGGTCAATCAGTTATTCTCCAGATCGAGGAAACCACTCTCGATATGATCACTTGCAAGTACGACCTGAAAGACACCTTGCATTGAGTGGGAGATAGTAATAGGACAAGAGAATTGGTGACGCACACTTGTCGAGGACAAGTGGGAGATTGTTGGAATATGTGTCCTCCGACAATAATGCGATCACAACTGTTGATCATGATGATCATATGTTTAAATCTCATTTTAAGAATACATGTGGGATGTAATATTTTACAGTCAACTGGTCCACACATATCGGTAATGATTGGCTGACTAGAGTTTGACATTACTGTCGTGCGACGGTGGTGATCAGTTGATCCCCTTAGGTCATACCTATAGAGAAATACTCTTAATTGATTATTTAATTAATCGTATACCGATACGAGTTAATTAAATTGCTTAAAATTGACGGATGATTTTGTGAGTATAATTAACGTATCTTATTGTAATATGATTAAATGAGACACGGTCTAAGTAATCGAATTGTTTTATTACTTAGATGAAATTATTGTTTACAGAAACAATTGAAACAGAATGAATAAATTATTATAAATACAGAATGTTGTAGTTTATAATACGGAAACACTTTTGGCACAAGTAATTACGAATTACTAGTCGATTTTGTAAATGACATATTTTATGAGTATGTTGATTTTTAATATGTTAAAAATACATTACATTGTGACATGTCATGTAACATGTTACATGTGACAAAATTGACAAATGACAAAATAAAATGGACCATCCATTTTATAATGAAAGTGCCGAAAATGGAGGGGTAATTGGGTTAATATTGTGTTTTCATTTTAAGTGAAAAACACTATGATTACTACCTCTTACTAGCCATGCAACCCTATAGTTTTTGAGAAGAGCAACTATTGCATGCATAGGCTCCCCAAAAAGCCCCCCACCCAACCGGTTTTCTCTAGAGAACAACCCACATTGTTTTCTCTATTATTCATTCTTTTTCACTTAACATTTTTCTAGTGTAAGAAGTTTTTCATCTCTATCTTTTGTAAAAATCCTAGAGAAATAAAACTCCATCATCTATTCTCTCTAAAACCGAAATACATGAGAGAACAAAAATTATTTTGTATCATATTTTAAGTAAAACTAATATTGTTACTAGATCTAAATAATATTGGTTATTATGAGTTTTTCCTTGGGTATATGCTTTTGGGAGGGATTCTATACTTGAATCCTTGTTCTTCCATTTGGAGAGCTCAAGAACAAGAGAGTAGGAGAACTCTCTTGTGCCCTTAAGATCCGAAATAGCAATGTAAGATGATGATTTCTTCTTTAATTATATTTTGTTTGCATGCATAAGATCACCTTTTAATTTTATGACTAAATTAAAATTATAACATATATGAATATGTTGAGTAATGAGATATAGATTTCTAACAGTCACAATCAGTTAATCAGAAACGTTCCTCTACGAAATAGCCTCCTATCAAACATACAGTCATACAATCACCATCTAATAATCACAATACTTCCAAAACTCCCAATTTACCCAATTAGGGTTTTAACCAAAGTTAAAGAAACGATATAAAAACTATACTAGGATCTTACCCACAATACGACGGTCCCAACGGTATAAAGAACTCTGAATTTCAACGACTCTAGCCCCTTGGATTTGATAGCAATGCGAAAAGAGAATCAACGATGTTTGTTTTCTTGTAAAAATGTTTAGAACTTGGTAAAAAGTAAAAGGAAACTAACGGAGAAGCTTATATAACCTTTTCACGCGTTGCTATCAAACCCGACAAATAATCCGTAAAAATTGACTTACTCGATCGAGTAAGTCACTTACTCGATTGAGTGCCCCCTACTCGATCGAGTACCCATCAGCAGTACACTGTTTCGCGCGCAACACTCACTTAGTCGACAGAGTAAGCCCTACTCGATAGAGTACCCAACAGCACATAAAACCGTAGTATTACACCGACTCAAAATTAGGTGGAGTTGTGTTTGGTTCAATTGGCACATTGGGGTAAAAAATGAATGAATTTTGTCTACTATTGAAAAATACTTATATATCTCAACTAAGTTTACAATAATAGGATATAATAAATATAATCGTTGGATCTCTACCATCTAAGGTTTTGGGTGAGATGGTTCATCTATCATGGTATCAGAGTCAGTGTAATAGTGTACTAACCACACTCTTCAAGCTCAATAGGTTGTTTATCTCTCAAGATTGTAATTTTATATCATTAATTATATACGTTAATAAAGAAGTAATCGGTGATAATAAAGTCATTTTTTCTGGATTCTTAACTGGCTTACACTTTTCTCTAAGCTGAATGACTCTTCTACACCTATTATTACCTTTCTTTCAATCCTTTGGAGTATATGGTGTATCATAAACCATATCATTTTTAGGGGTATTGTTTTCTTAGTTGACCACTTTTTTAGTCTACAATCTAATGCTGCTGACACTACAAGAATTTTAGTTTCGGACGACTAAATATGGCGACTGTCTAACCTAGTCGCCAATTGGCAACTGAGAAAAAATGTCGGGCGACTACTATCAGTCGCCAAATTGGCGACCACACAAATCTGTACACTAATTAATATTGGCGACCGAAATTTCAGTCGCCAATATCAATAACACAAACAAACAGATCTCACCTCCCTTAGTCCCTACCTTTTCCATTTTACTTTACCAAATACACACACATTCACACGCCGCCCTTTTATACTTTACCAAATTACTTTTTTTTTTTTTCGACAATCGTAAACTGTTGGTATAAATAAGAAACGAAATACAAGAAGCGTTATTACAAGTACAAGCAAAGTAGACGTAAACTAACCAGTAGCAAGACTAACAGACCAGTTACGGTGTACGCGAAGTATTTTGCGAATCTCACCAAATGAGTGTCGCACAACTATTGGGACTGGCTTTTGAGAAGCCTGAACTGAACATAATTTTTGAGAAGTCACCACAAAGGTAACTGCATCGGAAGAAGCAATCTCTTGTCGTAACATAAGATGGAGCAAAGCTTGAGAATAGGCAACAAGAGGAGTAGATGCCCGGATGTAGTAGTTGTCAGCCAAACAAGTGTCCGTATTGATAGTAGCAGTGTATCCATTCTGGGCATAATTCCTGCATACAGAAAGATAATAACAAAGAGAAGATCTTGTCGTTGACTGGTGGTTACCTGCTGACATGGGAATTGGCAGGGACTGAGCTTCAGCATAGCGTAGACTAGGCAGACGCATATGTGAATGGTGTAACGCATCTGCTAGTTGAAGGATCCGATCCGGCACAAACACAGCGTTCTCGAAAATGATAGAGTTTCGGGTAAGCCAGATTGAGCGGAGGATGCAAAAGAAAAAGAGTAAGGAGCTGAAACCGTTTGAAGAGGACCGGTGAAGGTATGTAATATGATCAGCTAACCATCGGGTGAATGAAACATTTGGGTTGGCCATAGAATGTATACCAAGCAAAGAAGAGCTCCAGACATGTTGAATGATGTCACAGGATCGGAATAAATGTTCTGGAGATTCCAAATCAGATCGACATAAGGAGCATAAAGCGTCAATCTGAAGTCCCCTGTGTGCTAGAACCGTCTTCGTCGGGAGGATGTGATGGGCAAGCTTCCATATAAAAAGAGGGAATTTGCTAGAAAAAGGAAAACGCCAAACTAACTTCCAAGGAAACGAGCAAAGTGTCAGGTTCCGTGCCATACCTTTAGATAAAAGGTATGCGTATCCAGATTGGAGAGCATAACAGCCATCCTCAGTATACTTCCAATAGAGAAAGTCGTCATTGGCAATAACAGGCGGTTCCATAGCGCAAATAGCTTTAGCAGTGGGTGTGTCAAAAACTCGGAAAATATTTTGCAGTTTCCAGGTGCAATTGTCATTAACAAAATCAGAGAGCATAGGTATGGTATGGCCCTGGTCGTGACGCAAACTTGGGGGATGACCATGTATCCAATGACTAGAAAGAAGATTAACTGAGTTACCATTGCCAACTTTCCAAGCCATAGCGTCAGTGCAAGAAGAAGCAACCCGACAAATACCTTGCCATACAAACGAAGGCTGTGAAACTTTGGACTGCTTCTTAGGAACAGGAAGATCACACTTATACTTTGGTTTGAGGTACTTAGCCAGTAAACCTTCCGGCTTGTGATGGATACGCCAGAAATTCTTCATAAGATAAGCTTGTCCAAGTATCGTGACAGATTTAATACCAAGCCCTCCCTTATCTCTTGGATTGTGCAAATGTTGTTGGGACAGCCAGCGAACAGAACGATGCGAAGAATGCTTACTCCACCAGAAAGCCGCAATTAAAAAATCCAATTTTTTTGAAATGGAAACCGGTAAAGGGACAGCCGCCAGAATATGCACCAAAGAACCGAGCAAAATGGAGTTGATGATAACAAATTTGCTTGCTTGAGATAGGTGTAGTGAAGACAAAGCCGAGATCCGCAGAGTAATCTTGTCAAGTATATCATTAAAAGCTGTTTTCTTACACTTTGGTAAATCAACCGGAACTCCCAAGTAAGTACCAAAGGAATCACTTGCTTTCATCCGCAAAATGGAGGTCATATGGGTCTTGAAATCCTCCGGAGAATTGGGGCTAAATTTAATAAAAGATTTTTGCAGATTAATCATCTGACCAGAAACTTCCTCAAAACCTTGGAAAATATCACGGATAGTCTCAAAGGAAGCAGGAGTGGCCTTGCAGCAGATGAAAGCATCATCAGCATAAAAAAGATGTGAGATAGGCGGAGCATACCGCGAGATTTTTAGGCCAAAAATGCGGTGTTGGGACTCCGCCTGCTGAAGTTGACGAGACAGAATCTCCATGCACATAATAAACAAATAAGGGGATATCGGATCACCTTGGCGTAATCCACAAGACGGATGAAAAGGAGATGATGGTTCACCATTTATCATGATCTGATAAGTGACAGTGGAGATACATTCCCATATGAGATTACGCCAAGTTATCGGGAAGCCAAAACGTTCCAAAACGGACAAGAGGAAGTGCCAGGAAACTCTATCAAAAGCCTTATGCATGTCCAGCTTAATGACAGAGTAGCAATTCGTGCCTTTCTTTGTCTTGTTAATGTAGTGCATTATTTCATGAGCAATAAGGCAACCATCAGACATGAGACGATCAGGCACAAATGCTTGCTGGGATTCAGAAATAATAGCTGGAATTACCAATTTGAGCCGATTAGCCATACATTTGGAAGCCAGACGGTATATGACATTGCAGAGACTAATTGGACGATACTGTGAAACCAATTCCGGATTATCAGTTTTTGGAATGAGGACAATGATGGTGTTATTCCACTCCTTGAGCATGACGCCTGTGTTAAGAAATCTAAGGACCGCCGAAGAGACAAGATGTCCAATTTGTGGCCAAAAAGTACGGAAAAATTTAGGAGTAATACCATCAGGACCAGGCGATTTTGAGTCATCCATTCCCCGTAGAGCTTTCAAAATGTCTTGTTCCGAGAATGGGACTTGTAAAAGAGAACATTCAACAGGGCCAAGAGTGGGTAACTCCAGTCCAGCTAAACAAGGAAGATCAAATGGCGCAGGAGTGGCTGGAGCAAAGACCGTTTCAGGAGACAACAACTTTTTGAAAAAATTGATTATTTCAGACGTAATAGAGTCCGGAGTTTCCAACCAAACACCATCAGAAGAGCGAAGGGCCAGAATGCGATGCTTTGTGGCGCGTTGCTTTACTCTACTATAGAGAAACCGTGTAGGAAAGCCATCCAAGACTTCAGACTTGATTTTTGATCGTTGAACCCAGTATTGTCGTTGATTACGCAGTATATGTAATCGAGAAGAGCGCAGTTGCTGGAACGAAAAAGCCGAAGGTTCATCCACAATCTGAGCAGCAGTGAGGTCCAAATCAGCTTCAATTTCCGACCAATTAATTCCATGAGAGATACGATGATGAATAACCCATTGCATGATAGCATGACGAACAGAGGACAATTTCCGAGACAAAATATACATGGTTGATCCACAAAAAGGTGTGTCCCATACATTGGAAACTAGATTTCGAACTTCTGGATAATCTAAACACCAATTGTCAATGCAGTAAGGTCGTTTGCGAGGTTTTGAACTTGGCAACAGAGAAAGTAAAATGGGCGCATGATCAGAGACAAGAATAGGAAGATTGGTAATTGAAGTGGCAGGAAAGAGATTAAACCATTCTTGATTGGCATAAGCACGGTCGAGCCGTTCCAAAATAAGATTACCGTTGTATTGATTGTTCATCCAAGTAAAACGGGGACCAGAAAAACTGACGTCCATGAGACCATTTTGAATTTTCCATACCGTAAAATCATCCTGACCACGAATAAAACTTGTTCCTCCAAACTTGTCAGAAAACAATTCAACCTGATTTATATCACCAATTATCAACAAAGGAGAGAGCCCCAAAAGCTTCAAAGTAAGCTGATTCCATAAAGCTTGTCGATATTCAAACCGGGCTTCACCATATATAAATAAAACATATGTTACCTGATTTGTACAAGGATCCTTAGGGATAGATATTTTACACAAAAAAAAGTGAGGATCAAGGCTTAAGGTAGATAAGTCTAAAGAAGAGTCCCAACGCAAAAGAAGGCCGCCACTATGTCCCATCGAATCAACACCGCAGCAATGTGGCAAACCCAGATGGGAAGTTTTAATTGAAGCCGAGACCGAGGTAGTCATTGTTTCTTGCAAAAACAAAATGGACGGATGATATTGTTGGACACTCCGATGTAGAAAAGGAATTGTAGGATCATCCGTCGACCCTAGCCCCCTACAATTCCAGCAAAAGATCTTCATTGGTAAACGGGTGGCGAATTAAGGTCCGCCACCAAACCTAAGTCAGGAACAACAACTTCATTTCTGGAACAAGAAGATGAAACAAGCGTTAGAAATGGTCCGTCCATCAAATTTATTGGACCAGCTTGTTGCAACCGAGTACGTTTAGAAACAGGAAAGTCCAAAAGAGAGAACTCAAAAGGTAAAAGAGTGCGTTTGTTGCTCAGGCCAGGAGCAAAGGAATAAAGCATAGGATCAGGTTGCCTATATTGAAAAGGCGCAAAAGAGGAAGCACCAAGCAGTAATTCCACCGGAGCTGGTTCAAAAACAGAGTCTACAGCCAAGTCCGAGAAACTCGTTCTATTAGTGCGCTTAAAACGAGTGCGACTGTAGTGATTAAAACCAACTCCTACCTTGCGTTTAAAAACAAACGTCACCGTCCGCCCAAGAGAGTCCATAGCAGGTAAATTATGATTAGGAGAAGTAGCAGGGGAGCGAAAAAGACATCCAACATCCACTGTATTAGGTGGTGTCGAAGGATCAGCAAGATCAAGCTCAAGTGATGCAGCAAACTCAGCATCCTCATTATCAGGCACTATCATACGAAACGCCGGTGAAGGGTCTCTAGCACGAGACGGTTCACCAACATCAAAGGTCGATGGTCCTGGAACAACAGGACCTCTGACGAGAGGAAAATTTTCAAGTAAAACTTCACGGGATTGGTCTTCTTGTACCCTACATTCTGGTGGAGGGTCAAAACCATTTCCATCAAGAGCATCATCCGAGGTGGATGATGAGAAAGAAAAAACTGGTAAAGTCTGTTTACCCTTGCGCCGAGTCATCTTTTTAAAAGATGGCTTACTTAGACTATTAAGATGACCCAGTACCTTCCTGCTAGAGACAAATCTTACTCGGGTACGAGCCTGATTAACCGAGTCAAAGGGCCCATCAGGAGTAACACGAGACCCACTAGGAAAAGAAATGGGTTTATTTAGTGAGCCTTCAGAAGCAAGAGAGTTACAGGCAGCAGTACCACAGGATTGAAAAACAGGAGTGTAAAACGGTGCCATCTGTTCCTGCATGCAAGTCCCTAAAAAGCCACCTGTCCGTGGGGCCCGGTGCACAAACGTGGCATCCAAGGATGGGTCGTCTTCCGGGTTGGAGCTCCGAAAGGAAAAATTACCTGATTCAGAAGGGAAACTCCTTGCTCCAGCCGAGCTATCCGCCGGCGTAAAAGGATAAGGGTCTGAGAGAGGGAAATCTCTCATAGTGAAATCATCTTGTTTAACATCAGTGCGAGCAACCCGATTTGGATCATCAACTACCATTCTTTTAAAGTAAGGGGGATCATAAGGATCATCATTGTTCGAAGATGAAGAGGAGTAAAATCTAGACACTGATGATGACAACTCAAAGTCATCCAATCCAGGAACTGAACCAGATGTATAAATATAAGTAGTGAGAAATCTTAATTTTGCAGGAAGGCCCATAATTGATTTATTATAATATGGCACTTCTGTTGGACCATAAAAGACTGAAAATCCCTTTCCTTGCAGATTAGCTAGCCTCTGTACAACTTGTGACATGGCTTCAGCTGAGGTGAGGCGACAGAATGAAATGCGATGACCAACAACCCCGCATCGTTTACAAAATCGGAAGATGTTTTCATAACTAAAAGAAATCCAACAATTTGTCCCTCCTTCTAAGGCCAAATAACATCCAGAGACTAGGGGTTTAGCTAGATCAACCCAAAGACGAACTCGCACAAATTGCCGCGGAGGGAAAGCATGATAATTATCTACTTCCACTATTGGACCAACATGTTCTAGGAGATGAGCTGCGACAGAAGTATGAAGAAATTGCATTGGTAGCCCGTGAACCTGAATCCATAGTGGAACCACATGAAAATTAATATCCTCCGGCACCTTATTCCACATAAATCTTCTCAAAACAAGCAAGCTCCCCTCAATATTTAGCACATGCATTTTCTCTAAAAAGTCTAGATCTGCTAAATTAGCAAACTCAAACAAGAAATAAGGAAAGAAATGGTGAACTTTAATATCATCTTTTAAAATCCAGCGGGACTTGACAGCTTGTATTACACGATTAACATCAAAATTCCTTTGATCAATGAAACGGCCTATAAGAACTCGATTGAAATCAATTCCCATAAGGTTCACTCGTAAATTAGTTGGCAAATTGATCTTCACGCATGCGCGAAAAGGAGCTGGAGCACCTTCCATCTTTAAAATATATGTGTAACGGATAAGAAAAATAGATCTTAAGTTAAAATACAGTATATTTTTTGGTGTAGTTTTGTGGATGAGAAGATGGTGATTATTGTGGATATTTTGGATAAAAAGGAGGAAGCAACTCTCAAAGAGAGAAAAGGAAACTCTCTAGAGATAGAGAGAGAATTAGCATTACCAAATTACTTTACTCTACCAATTCTACACATTATCACATCTCTCTCTTCATTACATTACCAATTCCACAAAAATACCAACTTCTAATTACTCTTCTTTCTCTCATTTATAACCCCAAACCCAGAAAAAATCTCAAGTTTATCCCGTTTTACTGCTCTTCTTATATTCATTCTCAAGTTTAATTGTCTTTCTTATCTAATATTCATCGTAATCTCACCCCTCCTTCATTTAATTAAAGGTATTGGTTGTAATATAATGTAAATTTGGTTGTATTGTAATGTAAATTCGATTGTAATGTAATATAAATTTGGTTGTATTGTAATGTAAATGTGATTGTATTAATGTAAATTCGATTTTTTATGTTATTCGAAATTGTAATTGTTGTCAATGGTGTTGGTAGTTTTATGATAAGCTTAATTTTAATGTAATGTAATTGTAAATTTGGTATAGAAATGAGCTTTTCATTGTAATATAATAGAAGTTTAGTATACAAATTTCCCAGATCTGTGACTTTTTTTCATGCTCATTTTTAGTAATTTAAATTTATTGATTTGTGTTGGAGCTTTTGATTGTTTGTAAGGGAAGTTTAGTATAGAAATTTCGATAGCCGTGACTTTTTTTTTTTTTTTTTTTTCAATACTAAAATGGCGACTGATGGGGTAACGGTCGCCAAAATGGCGACTGAAAAAAGTCATTGGAGACTGTTTTCAGTCGCCAAATTGGCTAATATTTTGTCTTTTAGTGGCCAAAATGGCGACTACTGTCAGTCGCCATTTTGCCTATTTGGCGACTACCTAGTCAGTCGCCAATTTTAGCGATCAAATCGATCGCCGCCCGAGTTTCATTTGGCGACTAAGGGTTGCTACTTTGTGATCCGCGACCAATTTCGCCGGCAATTTTGTTTTAGCGACTGATTTCAGACGCCAATAGTAGTCGCCCGAAACAGGATTTCTTGTAGTGTGAAACTGCTCTCTTGGCTTTAGATTCGCCGGTTAATATTTGTTCTGAATTCTCTTTGACTAACTCTGATTCGACTTCTCTTCAAACTGATAACATTAAGAACAACATTCCTTTTTTTTCTTAATGGGCGAGAATAAAAATTGCCAAAGAGTTCGAGCAAAGGTGGATGGTAGCTCGATGCATTCTCTTAAGGCATTTTATGGTTGGGTGGGTTATGGATTGGATGGATCGTGTATCAATATGTCTTTTTTTGGCGGTTGGGCAGAATCTGTCTTACAAGCGGAAGCTATTGGTATTAGAAATATTCTAGATTTGGCGGGTCATTCTAATATCCTACATTTGGAGGTCTCCTCTGACTGTCTTCAGATTATTCTTCAGATTGTAGTGAAGCCTCACCATCTTACCAAAGGAGTTCTTAAATATATTGCTCTATTATTACCTTTTTTTTCATTGTATTAATCTTAGTTTTATTCCCCGTAATCTTAATAAGGTTGTCATGGCCTTACTAGAAGTGTGATGGGTTTGTAATCGTTGTTTAATTTTACTGCTGCCAAAAAACAAAAACCTTTTAATGCCATCCGGTATCGTTAGTAAGTGATTATCGACATTTCTCAATAATGTGAATACAACATGCACCGCTCCACCCAACCGAAGTTATCCAATTTGACACATAATCACGTACTTATCTCGCCTCACAAAGAAAACTTTGAAAAAATTATTTTACAAGAAAAGTGCAATATATCGAGATTATTATTAAAAACACATTAGTCACCTTAACTTTTATTATAAGCGTGCCAAATAAAACATATAACAATGAGTTGATAGGATACAAGATAAGGGTTAAAACATCAAAAACACGTACATGCAAACTTTTAATTCAAAGAAATAAAACAAACAAACGAAAGGTAAACGCAACACTATCCCATATATATATAGTACAACTCATTGCAGTAACGTCATTTTATCATGCGCGATCTAGACTGGGATTGAAATGTCGTCTCCATTACACCCAACCTGCGTATATTAAAATTCATCAGTCTTATAAATTGGATCTCACGCACTATAGAATAAACTTGGTAAAAGAAAGTGCTTGAATTGATATAATCGAGATAATTAGAGCAGTATGTACCAAAATTAATAATAAAATGAGTACATATAATATAAAATGGCTTACTAATAAAAAACGGTCACAAACTACGATAAAACAGTTACGGTTATTATTATCAAATGAATGAGTTATTTTAACTCACTATTAATACACAAATATTACTATACAACCAGTTGTATAATAAGCATTGTACAACCCTATACATTAATCCGAGCTTATGTGCAATTTTATTGAGTTTTGTAAGAGTTATTTTTTTTATGTTTAAGTGTGTGAGTTCAAAAACTTTAAAGCATGACTCAGATTCTTTTTAACAAAACTCGAAAACTTTAGTACACAGCTCGGATTGTACACCATACAACCATATACAACTGGTTGTATAATCTACTAATTGCTATTAATAATAGAAGAATTACGAAAAACATTAAAAAAGTACAAAAAAGTGGTCTGAGCTCAATAATTTATGTATTGAGATACCATCTTTCACAAATCTTTGTATTATTAAGTTAGAAAAACACAATGATGTATCTGGCTGGGAGGGACTATAAGGCCGAGGACAGTTGGCTTAATGTGTCCGAGTGCAAAAGAAGCGGCCATTCTCACAATCAATAATTTAATTTAGAAAAAGAAGGAATGTAAAATGTATGGTAAGATATATAGATAATTGCTAATTGTTGGTTATTAATGGTATAATTCATGGAAATTGGCCAATATTTATAGAGCGAGACTACACTACAGTCTACCATTCTACCCATCACGTAATAATATAATTTACCCATACCGATATAGGTTTGGGATAAGGTCATTTATCCACATACACGACGTCGTTCGACTAATAACCACACACACATGTTAGGAATGGGTTCATCTTATATTTACTACGCAATAAGTTTATTGTCCATGCATTACAACTTGCATGCAGACGATGCAGTGTGAGTTTTATTATGAGCAATGGTCGACTCCTGCGCAAATGCATCTTATATTATGGCTTCAAAGACGATGGATAAGAGTTAGAAGACACTTGATTGATGATGCCTAGTTTCATTGTTATTTAATTGTTTGCTTCTTAGTTATAATGTTTAACATTTGAAGTACACAGTTAATTTTCAACGATGGTTCAAGAATCTAGAATGATCAAGATGAAGTCATAATAGCTCGTATTCTTTTCATAGTAGCTCGGATTTTTGAAAGTACATTACAATTAAGTTTAAGCTCGTATTCTTTGCATAAAAGCTCGTATTTTGTTTCATACTAGTAGAAAAAGTGCTATTGACATCGCCTCAATAACATCGCTTCTTCATAAAAACGATGTAATCATTAATAATAGAGTTATTAACATCGGTTTTTAAATAAAAGCGATGTTACCTTTTTTTTTTTTTATTTACATCAGTTGTTAGCATCAGTTATTTGAAAACCGATGTTAATATATTTGTGTTGCATCGATTTTGTTGTAACCGATGCAATTTATTAGAGGGTATTTCCATTGCATCGTTTCATAAACCGCTGTTACAAAAGTCCTACTCTATTTTTTACACACATAATCACCTAAATGACCTAATAGCAAAGCCGACCCTTCAGTTAGCTCATTTCCACAAAACCCACGTACAATCCCGTCGTCGACCTCCTCTTCACATTATTTTTTTTTTCCTGAAATCAAATGCATACTTATTTTGTATCTTGGATTTGTCTTTCTATGTTTTCGAGACCACACACCTGACTACTGAGTATACTGATTTCTTAAAGCCTGAATTTATGCATTTCATATTAGATACAGATTTAGCACACTCATATAAGAACTCAAAACAACTATTCTGAATTTCTGAGGCCAAGATATATATCATTTTCGGTATGCTAGTCAAGGATTATTATTATTGAACTGAGGATAGTTTCAGTCCGATAATGATCAGAAAAGAGTGAGCCTTGCAGTCAGAGTGGGACTTTCCTTCTTTCTGTTGTTTGATAGAAGGATCCCACTGTCTTCCCTCGTTTCAATTTGATAAGGAACCAAAGTTGTATTATTTGAAAAATTAAACTGAACATAGAAAAGTTCATGCCAGGGAAACCACTATCCTAATTTTCTAGCAATGTCATCAACAGTTATGGCTGTTTTTTCCTCAAATATTTAGGATTGTATTATGAAACTTAATGTTACATTATATTAATGTGAAGCGCTAAAGCCACGTTATTAACTCCCTACGAATTTCAAGTTGAAAAGAATAAACAAGGTAAACAAGTTGAAAAGGCATTGAGTTGGTTAGTAATCACCACATGCTTCATTTTTTATTCTAATATTACTTACTCATCCAAGAATTAATCATCCAAGAATCATTCTAGGACCATGGGACATTGGATGGACGAGTTTACATCGCATGTAAATGGGCAAAAATACCCTTGAGTGTTCCTTGTTCAAAACAGAATTGTTGCATTTTACTCAGCAGCACCTTCAGTTCCTGTGTCGACTTGCAGCCCTTATAAATTTCTGATCCCTTGGAACTAACATTCCCAACCTATACCATTTTGAAGCTAAAGATGTTAGCATTCATGTCAAACAAGAATCACCCTAAATTATGACTTACAACTCGAGATACGCAAGTTTGAGTAGTAGCAGGTCAGGTCTGCAACATTCAGCATTCAATCATGTTCCAGCGGCAACTTTGAGGCTTTATATCTCTTTGCTCAGGTTGAACCAATGTATAAATCATACGTTAAATGAAATATAATTAAGTTATATTTCATTCCCAATTTGAATCACACACAAAAGATTTCAAGAGTGTGAGATATGGCCACTTCTTTGATGACAGGTCAAAACTGATTGCAGGGCATTCCAGTGCACAGTCCGCTTGCAGTGGCTATTGCTAGAGTTATACGCAAGATATGAGCAGGATTCTAACTTATACATTTTGCTAACACTTTAAGCTTTCTAATGATATAAGAACCATAGGATTTGCTGAAGTATACATGGAGATATGATACTTTGAAAACAACCCTGCTGTAAGCTACTTGTCAGAATGCTACAAGAATTTATTCCTTTTACCCCTAAATAACATCCAATTGTGAAGAACACGTGAGTAGTCCTTCAAACATCACTAATTTTTTACCATCTATGTTATTACTAATTTATTATTTAGTGTGGTGTGCATTTCCCTTATGTATTAGTTTTATGGTTAAAGAGTGGGTTTTATCTTTTTTTTTTCTCTTAATTATCTACTACTGATGTAATTCCATTATTTTATGATTTTTTTTTTTGGTTTGAAGCCTTAAAGAGTTGATGGTTGTGTTAAGTTTCACTTTATTTACCATACAGGTGATGGGTTGGGAGAAGGATATGGCATGCTTAGTCAAGGCGGAAGTGGTAAATTGCATATGTCGTCCCAACAAGCTTATTGTAAAAGCTGCAAGAAGTAAGCTATCTGTTTCCTTCTTTGCTATTTGTTGACATTTCCTCATTGTTGTTGACAGATCTAAGGATAAACGGTATGGAAGTAGTGGCACTACCTCCGAGTTAACTTCAAATTTGTCATTTACTCATGTTCAGGTTCATGCCCTCTCTTATTGCTTGAACTTAATGATTACTGTTCCATTTCCAAATAACGTTTATTTTCGAGATCTCAAAATTCATGTGTGTGCTGGTATTTATGAGCCGTGGTCATTTTGAAGCTGCAAATTATGTTTTTGTGCTTTATTTTGGCGACTTTTGTCCTGTAAATGTTGGTAGCTATAGAATTCTGGATTATTCCTTCACAAGTGCAGGGCTTTGATGTTGGTACTAGGTAGTACTCACTGTTTTTGTTTTGTAAGCTCATAAGAATGAAAAGGTTGTCGTATACTAAAACCAAATTATAACAATTTCTGTTACTATCCCACCAAATTATAACTTAATTTCCATCAAATATTAAGGAACATAAATCCGAGATGCTTGGTCGTCATGATAGTGTCCTCTTCAGCTCTTCTCTTCTGCTCTTCCTGATAACTTAATAACTGTGCATTAATAACTGTGCATTTTTCACTGTTTCACCGTTTTTCCTGGATATTTTTTTATATTTATACTTTGGAAGTCGTATACACTATTCGTACTATATTTGGAACATTAGGCAATTTTTTATAAGAGTTTTTAAGAATCATGTTCTAAGAGTCTATGGGATTATGTTTTGCCGCCATGTGTTCGTCGTTATTATGGCCATTTTTATCACTTGCCTAGGAATGTTTATGGGTTAGCCTCAATTCCGCGAATAAAAATCTGGTAACTAATGTTTGGGGTTATAATTTTTTCGTGCAGGGGATTGAACTTTCAAATCCACAAGCTCTTGCGCATACATCAACTTGGAAGTGGAACTCATTATCTGAAAAAGGCATATTTTCAAAAGTCAAGAGCAATTTAGGTAGAATTTTTCAGTCCCACTTAGAGAAACAAGTTTGTCTATTGTTTGTTTAGGATTTAGGATTAGTTTAGGATATTAATTCATTATGTACCGCTTGTGAAGCCATAAGTTGTTGCTGGTATTGGGTGTTGATAGGTATTTATTCATGAAATGATACATGTATTTAGATTTCATAGCCAAATTTTTCCCTTACTCAAGACATGATTTCCTCATGATATGGCCGGAGCTAATGATAAATTGGGCTTCAGAAAAAAGAAAATATTCTAGAAAAATATAATTTTTTTTAATTAAAAAAATACATATTTACATCGGTTTTACTCAATAAATGATGTAAATAAGGTTGATTTACATCGGTTATGCACCAAAACCGATGTAAATAATGATAATATACATCAGTTTTAGACCAAAAACGATGTAATTGAGACACTATTAACATCGGTTTTCACCTATAACTGATGTATATTATATGCTATTTACATCGGTTTTAGAACCGATGTTAAGGTTAAAATACTATATACGTCGCCCCCAGAAACATCGCCACAAAACCGATGTAAATGGGGCAAAATAACCGATGTCAATGGCACTTTTTCTACTAGTACGTGCAAGTGGGTGAAAAATCACAAATAAGATCCTACAACCAGTTGTATATTAGCATTATACAGCCGGCTCATTTATAGAATATTTAACTGAAACCCAATCTAATATTTATTAAACAAAACACTCTCCCTCTCCAAAATATCAGAGTAACCAAATGGTTATTGCAAAACCTCCCTCTCCTCTCTTAAATGACCGAACTTCATTGTTCTCTAATGTGGAAGACTTTCATACTCGTTTAAGTCCAACCAATTCCGATTTTTCAGTTTCAATGTCTATGAACTCGTAAATTAAATTCACATGAAGAATACGAGCTATTATGAAAAGAATATGAGCTATTATAAACAGAATACGAGTTTAAATTTAATTGTAATGTACTTTCAAAAATACGAGCTATTATATATGAAAAAAAATACGAGCTTTTATGCAAAGAATACGAGCTTAAACTTAATTGTAATGTACTTTCAAAAATCCGAGCTACTATGAAAAGAATACGAGCTATTATGACTTCATCTTGATCATTCTAGATTCTTGAACCATCGTTGAAAATTAACTGAGTATTTCAAATGTTAAACATTATAACTAAGAAGCAAACAATTAAATAACAATGAAACTTGGCATCATCAACCAAGTGTCTTCTAACTCTTATCCATCGTCTTTGAAGCCATAATATAAGATGCATTTGCGCAGGAGTCGACCATTGCTCATAATAAAACTCACAGTACTGCATCGTCTGCATGCAAGTTGTAATGCATGGACAATAAACTTATTGCGAAGTAAATATAAGATGAACCCATTCCTCATATGTGTGTGTGGTTATTAGTCGAACGACGTCGTGTATGTGGATAAATGACCTTATCCAAACCTATATGGGCAACAGGGCATGGGTAAATTATAATATTACGTGATGGGTAGAATGGTATACTGTAGTGTAGTCTCGCTCTATAAATATTGGCCAATTTCCGTGAATTATACCATTAACCAACAATTAGCAATTATCGATATATCTTACCATACATTTTACATTCCTTCTTTTTCTAAAATAAATTATTGATCGTGAGAATGGCCGCTTCTTTTGCACTCGGACACATTAAGCCAACTGTCCTCGGCCTTATAGTCCCTCCCAGCCAGGTACATCATTGTGTTTTTCTAACTTAATAATACAAAGATTTGTGAAAGACGGTATCTCAATACATAAATTATTGAGATCAGACCCTTTTTTCGTACTTTTTTTTAATGTTTTTCGTAATTCTTCTATTATTAAAAGTGAGTTAAAATAACTCATTCATTTGGTAATAATAACCGTATCTGTTTTATCGTAGTTTGTGACCGTTTTTTATTAGTAAGCCATTTTATATTATATGTACTCATTTTATTATTAATTTTGGTACATAGTGCTCTAATTATCTCGATTATATCAATTAAAGCACTTTCTTTTACCAAGTTTATTCTATAGTGTATTAGTGTGTGAGATCCAATTTATAAGACTGATGAATTTTAATATACGCAGGTTGGGTGCAATGGAGACGACATTTCAATCCCAGTCTAAATCGCGCATGATAAAATGACGTTACGGCAATGAGTTGTACTATATATATGGGATAGTGCTGCGTTTCCCTTTCGTTTTTTTGTTTTATTTCTTTGAGTTAAAAGTTTGCATGTACGTGTTTTGATGTTTTTAACCCTTGTATTCTATCAACTCATTGTTATATATTTTAATTGGCACGCTTATAATAAAAGTTAAGACAACTAATATGTGTTCTTAATAATTCCGATATATTGTACTTTTCTTGTAAAATTAACTTTTCATAGTTTTCTCTGTGAGGCGAAATAGGTACGTGATTATGTCATATTGAATAATTTAGGTTGGATGGAGCGGTGCGTGCTGTATTAGCATTGAGAAATGTCGATAATCACTTACTAATGTTATCAGAAGATTGGGAAATATTGAATTCACAGAAGTACAGAACGCTTTCATTATCTAAGACTACTTCTTAACTAACATACTAATTTTAATCCCATGCAAAAACATGCACGAGTTGATTTTTAGATAACATATGAAATATGTTAGTTAATTCAATAATTAGACGTAATATTCTGAAATAATAATTGAACGAAATTATGCTAAGGGCTTGTTTGGTTGCCCATTAAAATCATGGGATTTTAAACTTCCTAGGAAGTGTAAAACCATGATGTTGTTTGGTTGCCAAAATCATGGGAAGTACAACTTCCCACATGAATCTACTTCCTCCATTATGTGGGAAGTCACTCACCAAGTCCCCCCTTGGTCATTGGAACTTCCCACATGAATTAACTTCCCACATGCAAACCAAACACTTTTTGGGAATTCACATGAATTTCCAATTCATGTGAACTTGAAGTTCCCGGGAACTTTAGTTCCCTTATGTCAACCAAACAAGTCCTAAATAATCTAAGGCATATTTGTGGTAGGGCCCAACTCTAAAAAATGAAAAAAAAAATTCTCTTAAATCAGAGTACCAATCAAAAAACTTTAAATAATTTAACTTTTATAGTAAGGGGATAATGATAAAAATAGCTTGTAGGGATAAATAACCCATTATAAACTTAGTTAAGAATATAAAAGTATTTTCCAATCGTAGACAAAATTCATGTACTCGTCTAGTGTTCGTCGATATATTGGTGGTGTGCCAAAGTTGTATGCTATCAACTTAATTTTATCAAAACAATCGTATTTGCAGGATATTAAAATTTTCACCAAAAAGCTCACTTTAATTGTATAAATGAGTAAGAGATTAGTATCAAGGAAAATGAGATGGCGTTACCGGGGTATCTAAATGCGGTACTATCCAGGGTGTTTTGATTTAAATTTTTCGATTAAATTGTTTGTGTTTACTTTGATATAAATGTTTGGGGTGAGAGGGGTAATTTGGAAAGTTTATTAAAATTAGATGACGATTGAAGTAATGTGTCGATGAATAGCGATTGGGTAATCTACTTCTGAGTCTACGCTAGACAAGCCCACATAATACCAACAACTACTGTTGTCTCCCAACAAATCATAGAGAAATCGTACCAAAAAAAAAAAAACAAATCATAGAGAATGACCCAAAAGTTCCCATTGAACCGGCCAAGTATAAAACATCAGACCGTCTTGCTTGTGACGGTCACAACCTTGTGACGGAATAGTGTCATGACAAATGAGAATTTGTGATATAACATATGGACACATATGCACTGTGCGGTGTGCTTGTGTGCTTGTGTGCAAGTCTCCGGTACACAAGCATTGCCTTATAGTGAGCAGCTAGTCTTGCTTGTGACGGGCTAATCCCGTCACAAGCTTGTGACCTCTCACAAAAAGGGAGAGGGGATAAGGTGTGGCACTCCCCATGTGCTTCCCACTCACCTCTCAATGGACATTTTGTGAGAAAAAACGGTATCCGTCATAAGCTTGCGACGGATATCGTCCGTCTTCAATGAGATTTTGTGTTTAGTGAGTAAAGGGTTCATTGCAATTTTCAATCCTATTTCAGAAATTTACGAATGTGCTTTTCCATGTTAGAAAAGTTTACAGTAAAATTTAAGAGCAAGATGTGGTTTGAAAGCCGATGACTTCAACTTACCTCTATCATTCAAAAGGATGAGATAGGTTGATCCTACCTTAAAGGATCAATCTAGTTTTATTACCTTATTAAAAAAAACAAACAAACAAACAAACAAAGGGAATTGGAATAGACACAAGTATAGCGCGTACTTTCTGCTAACTTTACTGATTTTAACTTTTTTTTTTCATTTATATGGGTAATGTAAAAATTTGGCCCCAAAAATTTTGAGGTCCAGTGCCATTGCACATAAGGCCCCTAGGCTTAGACGGGCGTGTTGAACGGGTCAATATGAATAAGACAAAACCAGAATATATAGATAAAAGTAAAAAAATTATGTATTGTATGCTCAAATGGGGTAATTAATATTTCGGAAAATTCACGTGGTACCCCTAAACTATGTCATTTTGCACATGGTAACCAACTTTTTAAGTTTGTGTACATGATAACCTTGAAGTTTAATTTTCAAGTATGACATGCTCTTTTTATCGTTATTCGAATCTTCAATTGAGCATAAATTATAGATCTGAAATCGGAATTGACCAAATTTTTTTTCTATATTGATTATCTCTTCGAGATCTATAATTTGATAAAATAAAAAATGCTCATTAGAAAATTTAAGATCGAATTTATGGTCGATTTAAGGTTCCATGAGAAAAAACCATAGAAAATGTGTGGACACGAGCCACGGGGGCGCTTGGGACAAGCGTTTGCATTTGTGGAGTCGCCACCAATTTATTGTGGAAAATTGGAAACCGTTCGAATACCTTGTGTCAGTCAAGACACAAAGTAGTGACATGAACACCAAGAACTCGTTACCCTTAGCATTCTATGTCTAGAATGACTCTCGTGGATGCCAATGAACACGGATGTTCACAGAGATTTGGAGTAAAGAGTGAGGGTACGTATTAGGAAGCTCTTTTGATCAAACATCTAATCCCGCCCGCCTCGATAGCGACCTCTACTAATGATTAGGGAAATCATCTACATTTGATATTTTGTCGATTATATGCATGCAATGCAACATCCAATAAATTAATCCTAGCATGTGAGAATTAACTATGTCGGTAAACATGTAATTTAACATACAATTGGGTTGAAGTAGGTTTTAGATTGATTACATGTGAAAACATACAAACAAACGATAATCTATATCTATATATATACATAAAAGAGAGTTTTTTCGAGCGATTCTAGAGTGTCCACATCATCAAAAATTAATTTAGGAAAATTTCGTAAATAATATTTTCCACATAAAAAATAAAGTGGAGAATCTTTTAATTATTATAATATATATATTTCCTATTTTATATTCATGAGAAGTTTCTAATTTTTATATAAAAAGTTTAACATTTCATTTGGCAAAAAAATATCGTTATAAAAATTATGAAGATAATATAATTAGATTCGTGGTAAAATATGCTTTCATTAGAGTATAGATTTCATATGATTTGCACATATTAAAGATAGTGTATTTCTTAATATGTTATATGTCTCACATTGAAAAACAATGTTAGTGTGGTGATTATAATACGTATAAATTATAGAATTGTCCCACATCGAAAGATTAACATAAGGTGGGTGATTCTATGATTATAAATAGGAGTCATCATTGAAACCTATATACCAACCAAAAACCTTTTGAGTCTCTTAAGTATTGTTTTGGAGAGCTCTTAAAGAGTTTATATCATTACCTTCACAGTATGATATATATTTTCTATATTATATATTATATTCAAGTGATGTTTATAATCTTTATATAAAAATTTATACATCTCTTTTCCCAAAAAAAGTATTATAAAAAAAATTATGAAAATTATATTATAATAGATTCTTGGTAAAAGAAATGCTAGCATTAGTATATAGTATCATATTATTTGCATATATTTTTAATTATGATAAAAAAAAATTAAAAACAAACATATGAATATTCATAAATAATACTCCCTCCATTCAAGACCAAATACAACATTTTCATTTACACACTTGCCAAATCACAAATTACAACGTAAATATCTTTAAGTTTACATTATAAAAAATTAAAAATTTGATATTCTCATTGTACTTACGTGAATCAAATAAGATCACAGATGACCATATTTTGTCTTACATATTGCAAGAAATCGTAAAAATTCTATTCGTTCATGAATAGTGAAGAAAGGGAAATGTTGTATTTGGTCTTAAATCGAGGGAGTATAGTATTTGCTTATTATTATTAACCTGAGTTAGATGTCGAATTATGTGCGAAAAAGTTGGTGTATTTCTAAGTATGTTATTTGTCCCACATTGAAAAACATGTTGTTTATTTAAAGACAATCGATAGTATAATAACTTTATTTAAGACAAAATCATAATTTAAAAATAAAATGGGTGCTAAATATACATAAATTGGTCATTAATGTGTCCTATATAATGATGATTGTAAACAGAAAATTTATGAATTATAATACAATCAAGTGTTGCATAAAAAGATCTTGAATCCATAAATAAATCAATAATGAGCTTTTTTACTTTGATAAATAGTAGAATTAAATCTTTTTAACTTTCAAATATAGGTAATTTTATTATGCCTCATTACATTTAAGTAACTAAAACATATCATAATTTTTAACCATTAATGAAAATTACACCAGAAAAAGAAAATAGTTTGCATTTGTTTATACATTTTATTGCTACCTCAATTACATCTTAAAAGTCGTGTTAGGAAAAAAATGTTATTTGAATCATATCATTTGTTCATATTTTAATTATGACAAAAAATGGGAAAAACGTATGAATATAAATAGATACTATAGTATTTTCTCATTATTAAATCGGGTTGGATATCGAAATAGATGCAAAAAAGATGGTGTACTTTTTCGTGTGTTATTTGTCCCACATTGAAAAATAATGTAGGTATGGTAAGCATACTACATATAAATAGTTGAATTATCCCACATCAGAAAATTATCATAAGGTGGGTGATCCTAAAAATTAATTTAGGGAAGTATTATAAATAATATATTTTGATGTAAAAAATAAAGTGGAGTTTAATATTAAATATACTACATATAAATAGTTGAATTGTCCCACATCAGAAAATTATCATAAGATGGGGTGATCCTAAAAATTAATTTAGGAAAGTATTATAAATAATATATTTCGATGTAAAAAATTAAAGTGGAGAACTTTTAATTATTATAATATTTATTTCCTATATTATATTCAAGTGATGTTTCTAATTTTTATATAAGAACTTTTACATTTCATTTGGCGAAAAAATATCATGAAGAAAATTATGAAAATAACATAATTTGATTCGTGGTAAAAATGTTATCATTAGCGTTTAGATTTCATATAATTTGTACATATATAAAATTGTGTACTTCTTAGTATGTTATATGTCTCACGTCGAAAAATAATGTGGAATTATATAAAAATAATAGAATTGTCCCATATCGAAAGATTAACATCAGATGTGGTGGTCTTATGATTATAAACATGAGACATCATTGGAACTTAGGTATCAACCCAACATCTTTTGCGTCTTTTAAATAAGATGTTTTGACTTTTGATCATATCTAAATAAATGATTAGACATAAGATGTTAATATTAAGACCTTATAACCAATTTTTTTATTACTAAGTTAATTAACCCGTTGCAACGCACGGGCATCCAAACTAGTAATACAATAAAATACAATAATTAAAAATTACAATAGTTACATTGGTTTGATTGATCTACGTCGAAAATACATTTGAAATGGATAATTTAGAAAAAGAAAAGGAAAATAAACTAAAGAACAGATTAGCGGTGATAATACGAATAATAGTAGATTAATACGTAAGCTAATAAATTAGGTCAAAGCAACAACGGAAGTTGGAGGCGTAACTCAACCCTTAACAAAGCATCGTGGTCGTCCCTTGGAAGAGGCGCAGTGGTCACTGCGTCTGTTCCTGAGGTGAGTTCTGGTTGTGAAGCCGGAACTGTATATTGTTAATGTTCGTTGGTGAATTAATGATCGATTATTGATATTGGACTCGAGTAAAAGTGATTTAATGGATTATTTACATATGAATGGGTCATTAAAACAATAAAGGACGGGCTCGAATTAATTAGAACAAATTAAAGACTAATTACAAGATTAATTATGAATTAAATTTATTAAAACAAACTAATTAGGTTTATTAATGTCAAACTGTTGAGGATGATGACGATAAACGGATGAAAAATATACCAAAGGTCGAATTCCAGACACTTGATATGGATGAATCGAATCTCTAAAACCCGGATTTGATTTTATGACAAAAACCCGCAAATATTAATTACTCGGGATTTAAGTCGAGAATTAAAAGGGATGAATTATTAATGAACTATGTATTAAAATTAGTGTACGAACGAAATAAAAAGTAAACAAGAAATGACGAAGTAAAATAGACGAGTTGACAGAAGACGAAGAAAGAAGAAGAAAAGCAGGAACTGCGGCAGCCTCAGGAAGAGGCGCAACAGATGCTGCGACCCTTCGAAAAGGCGCAACAGTTGCTGCGTTTCTTCTCGACATCTGTCTCCCGTTAATCCGTAAAAGGGTTTGAATAAAAGGTTTTATAAATCGGTTTTAAATATGCTTTCGACGTAAATCTTACAATAACTAGTACAAAAATAAGATACAATAATAAAAGATGTGATTTACACCCTCAGACTTACATGTTTGACGAAACGAGATTAACTAAGTTAACGATTAGTGATTGCTCGACTCAAATGTACGACGAAAGTGCTTTCGTAAGAGGAATTTAAACTAAATTGATTAAGTGGATTGAGTGGAGTTGGTCAAATTGGTCGGTCATGCAAAACGAGGCTGGTACTCAGAAGGATCCGAGCTTACGTGGTCGAAAGTTCAAGCACGTAGACGCCAATAAGCAAAGAGCACGGTCTTAGAATGGAAAGGAAGAAGAGAAGAGCGGACACTCGCGTGAGAAATATGAGGAACGAAGATCCCTATTTATACTAATCACACGAAAGAATTAGGGTTTCGGTAAAACTTTGGAAGTAAATCTCGAAAAGATCTTAAAATACGCAGAAAGGAGCTGGGGAAGAGGCGCAACAACCACTGCGGCTCTTGGAAGAGGCGCAGCAGGTGCTGCGTCCTTTCCCCAGGGGTTTCCTCCTGCGGAAGAAAGATTTTCCGCGTTTCTGTTATAGAAATACGGTAGATCTCAATTTCCTTTTTATTTAAAATATAATTTCGGAAAATACTTTAATTTGCCAAAAGATTAAAAGATTGAAATATGGAATAGAAATATCCGGAACATTCCAGAATATTCTGACTCGTCATTTTAAACGGTTATTAGAAAATTAAGACGGTTTTTTGACCCGGACTCCAAATTCTAATTACTGTCAAAACGACCGTAACGGCGCGTAGATGACGACCAAGGGGTAGACATAGTTATTTGAGCTATCACTTGACGATAAACTTACGAATTGTTACAAATCGTTCCGTGTACCAAACATGCGGCCCAATCATCACTGGGTGGTTTGCGGGAGGTGCAGAAATGAGGTATCTACAAAATGTCAGTCGACAAATTTTTTTTTCAAATTGTAGATTATGACAAGAAAATGTGTGTAGAACAAAAAATTGTCTGATTCCGAATTCCGATGCATGGATTATGCTGCATTGAATTTTGTTAGAGCGACAAAAAAGATATGTTGTGGATAAAAATCAAAGGTAAAGGATAACATGTACACAAACTTAAAATATTGGGTACCATATACAAAGTGGCAAAGTTTAAGGATACCACGTGAATTTTCCGTTAATATTTAACCCATTTTGCAAGATTGTTCACTTTGAAAGCTTTAGGTTATCATAGATTTAGGTTACCATACAAAGCCACCTATCATTCTTGTATAGACCTCGACCCTCGGTCTTCGAATTCTAGAGTTTTTTCTAGGTACTCCCTTCGTCGGTCTGTCCGAATCAATAGTTTACACTTTACAATTACTCTAATTCTCCCTCACAAAATAAATTAAGTGTAAACTATTCATTAGTACAGAATGAGTAGCAGACTAGCCGTCATAGCACCAATGAAGGAGATCAGATGAAGTGTAACCAAAGATTAAACACTGTAATTAAAAATTAAATATATCTACATTTTATCATATTAATAATATTATAAAATTGATGAACATATAAATTTTAAGAAAATAATCAACAAAAATACGACTATACGAGTGCACGGCAAGCGGCAACCATATCTTTCTTTCTCTAGAACAAAAAGCAAGATCAGACGATCATACACAATCTTATCCGATCCATGCTCATTGAAGCCATAATATATGATGAGTAGTTCTTCATTCAAACATGTCATTTTCATCTGAAATAATAAGACGGGGTTTTAAGATCATTTTATAGCTAATATGAATTATTCCAAAAAAAAATTATCAATAAACTTTAACACTAACTTGACCATTGTGGTTACAACATTTGACCATAATATGGATATAAAACCCTGTCAAATTTTTTCAGACGAAAATAATCCGTCTAAAACAAGAATTTGCATAATATAGGTGCATTTGCTCATGAGTCCACCATTGCTCATAATAAAACTCACACTGCATCGTCTGCATGCAAGTTGTAATGCATGGACAATAAACTTATTGCGTAGTAAATATAAGATGAACCCATTCCTCATGTGTGTGTGGTTATTAGTCGAACGACGTCGTGTATGTGGTCATGTGGATAAATGACCTTATCCCAAACCTATATGGGCAACAGGGCATGGGTAAATTATATTAATAATACAAATATTTGTAAAAGACGACGGTATCTCAGTACATAAATTATTGAGATCCGACCGTTTTTTTTGTACATTTTTAATATTTTTCGTAATTCTTCTATTATTAAAAGTGTGTTAAAATAACTCGTTCATTTGGTAAATGTTGACCGTAACTGTTTTATCGTAGTTTGTGACCATTTTTATTAGTAAGCCATTTTATATTATATTATACGTACTCATTTTATTATTAATTCTGGTACATACCGCTCTAATTATCTCGATTATATCAATTCAAGCACTTTTTTTACGAGGTTTATTCTATAGTGTGTGAGATCCAATTTATAAAACGGATGAATTTTAATATACGCAGGTTGGGAGCAATGGAGATGACATTTCAGTTCCAGTGTAGATCGTGTGTGATAAAATAACGTTACTGCAATGAGTTGTACTATATGGGATAGTGATGCATTTCCCTTTCGTTTGTTTGTTTGTTTTATTTCTTTGAGTTAAAAGTTGCATGTACGTGTTTTGACATTTTTAACACTTGTAAGTTGTATCCTATCAACTCATTGTTATATGTTTTATTTGGCACGCTTATAATAAAAGTTAAGATGACTAATGTGTTCTTAATAATCCCGATATATTGTACTTTTCTTGTAAAATGAACTTTTTAAAGTTTTCTTTGTGAGGCGAGATAGGTACGTGATTATGTGTCAGATTGGATTATTTAGGCTGGATAGAGCGGTGCATGTTGTATTCGCATTGAGAAATGTCATAATTATTTACTAATGTTATCACTAGACAGGGAAATATTTAATTCACAGAAGTACAGAACGCCTTCATTATCTAAGGCTACTTCTTTACTAGCATACTAGTTTTAATCCCGTGCAAAAATATGTACGGGTCAATTTTTAGATAACATACGAAATATGTTAGTTAGTTCGATAATTAGATGTAATATTCTAAAATAATAATTGAATGAGATGATGTTAAATAAATCTAAGGCATTTTGTGGTAGGGCCCAACACTAAAAAATGAAAAAAAAAATTCTCTTAATTGGAGTATCAATCAAAAGACTTACATATACATAATCTGTAGGGATAAATAATCTATTGTAAACTTAGTTAAAAATATGAGTATTTTTCAATTGTAGACAAAATCCATGTACTCTTCTAGTGTTCGCGTCGGTATATTCGTGGTGAGCCAAAGTTGTACGGTATCAACTTAATTTTGTCAAAACAATCGTATTCGCAGGATATTAAAATCAGGCCCGTCTTTGAGCCCGTGCGGCTGCACAGGGCCCCCAAAATTTGAGCCCAAAAACCCAAGAAAGCAGACTATAATTAAATCTAGCGCATAGTTGAAAACATTGCAAGCATTGTGTCTCAGTGGTCTTCCTTTTGCTTTCCATCTTCAGCTCCCGCGTTCGACTCTTATTAATGTTCAGTTTTTTTTCTTGATTGCATTTAATAGTGGGTCCCACATCATTGTTTTAATTTCCATTTCCCTATTTCTAGCAAATGAGATTGAGAGTTGAGAGCAGCACAATATTTTTTACCTCTCAAGAGTTCAACCAAATTTAAAATAATCTCTATTATAAGTAGGATTTCACTTTAAAAAGATCCAAGATTATAAGTAGGATTTCACTTTAAAAAGATCCAAGAATGGTGGGAGACGACTTTCAATTTCGCTCACGAGATTTAAATAACTAATAAATTTATATTTTTACGTGGATTTAATTTATTATTTCATTTAGTATCCTAAATTGACTTTATAATAAAATTTAGGTTTTATTTTATAATATGTTTAAATTTTAAGCTTTATTTTCGATAGGTAATTGAAATTTAGATTTACACAAAAGTTAGAAAATTTTGCTTTTGAACAGTTATAGGGCCCCATTTTTAAATTTCGCACAGGGCCCCCTTAATATCCAAGACGGCCCCAAGACGGCCCTGATTAAAATTTTCACCAAAAAACTCACTTTAATTGTATAAATGAATAAGATATTAGTATCAAGGAAAATAAGATGGTGTTACCGGCACCGGCTACCGAAATATGGTACTACCGAGGGTGTTTTGATTTAAATTTCTCGGTTAAATTGTTTGTGGTTACTTTGATATAAATGTTTGGGATAAGGGGTAATTTGGGAAATTTATTAAATTAGATAACGATTTGAAGTAATGTGTCGACGATGAATATCGATTGGGTAATCTTAGTGTCTTTTCTGAGTCTACGCTAGACAAGCCCACATAATACCAACTATTATTGTTTTCTCCCAACTAATCATACAGAAATAGAATGGCCCAAAAATTCCCATTGAACCAGCCAAGTATAAAACATTAGACGTATGGGATTCTAGGGAGTTGGTATATGATTCTAGGTAGGGGTGAGCAAAAATATACGAAACGGTTTTAATATACGGATACAATACGGTATACGATTTCAATTAAACGAATTTCCGTATATACGATACGGATTTCCGTATACACGATACGATTTTCAAAAAACAGTATCGTATCCGGGTCGGGCAAAAACAAAACCGGGTATACGGTTTCTGATACGGTTTTTGAAAATAAATAAAAAAAAAAACAAAAATATCTTACAAAAACTAAATAATTTAACCAAAATCACTCTAACTTGTCCACTTTATTTTTCCCTAATGCATTTGTATAATTAATATTGAAATTTTGCTTATTTTAATAGGCAACCTATTATTAAATTTAAATTAGGGTGTACCGGTTTTATCATGTATGCAATAAATTGAACAACAAACAACTGAAATCCGTATCTGGGTATACGAAAACCGTATATACGGAAAAACCGGGTATACGAAAACCGGGTATACGGTTAAACCGGGTCGGATCCGTATCGGCAAAATTGTGAATTTAAAAACCGTATACTCGATACGGTTTTCAAAACCGTATCGGGTATACGGTTTTGCTCAGCCCTAATTCTAGGGAGTTGGAATGTAGTTAGAATCCATTGGACATGTAACTTAATTCCAAAAGTCTCCAACCAAACATTGGAATGGAGAAAATCCATTCCAATTCATTCCAAGAGAACCAGCCAACACCCCCTTAGTTAATTCGATAATTAGACGTAATATTCTAAAATAATAATTGAACGAAATGATGTTAAATAAATCTAAGGCATTTTGTGGTAGGGCCCAACTCTAAAAAATGAAAAAAAAAATCTCTTAAATCAGAGAACCAATTAAAAAACTTTAAATGATTTAGTTTTTATGGTAAGGTGATAATGATATAAATACATATACACCATCTGTAGGGATAAATAATCTATTGTAAACTTAGTAAAAAATATAAAACTATTTTTCAATCGTAGACAAAATCCATGTACTCTTCTAGTGTTCGCGTCGGTATATTGGTGGTGAGCCAAAGTTGTATGGTATCAACTTAATTTTGTTAAAACAATCGTATTTGCAGGATATTAAATTTTTCACCAAAAAACTCACTTTAATTATATAATAAATGAATTTTTTTTTTTTGGTGCATAAGAGGGGCCAAGCCCCAGATACAATTCAAACTTAAATACGAACTATTCGGGGGATAACTACCCCGAGTACATCTTCACGAATAATATTGCGCAAGCCATCAGGAGGGGCATCGAAGTAAGTCACGGAAATACTCGAGTTAACCCCGGCGTTTGCAAGACAATCTGCTGCTCTGTTAGCTTCGCGAAACACGTGATCGATCTTAACAGTCCATCCTTCTAGCTTAGTGAGTTCGATGCACCTTTGGACTAGTGGTCGAAGACTGTTGCTGAGGAGCTGCTCCTCTTGGACAAAACTCACGCACTGTGAGTTATCCATATGAACCAGCAACTTACGTACCCGTAACGATCTAGCGAGTTCCAACCCGATAACCAAAGCTTTCATCTCCGCCCTCATGGAATTACATATGCCGCAAGAAACATGAAAGGCTCTAACAAAATTACCCGCCTCATCTCTTAGGATACCTCCACTTCCAGCCGGTCCCGGGTTTCCTTTGGATGCACCATCCGTATTAAGCAGTAGCTAATCGTGTGGAGGAGGAGACCATCGGATGAAACGCTCTTCGTGTACAGTACCTGGAATGGGTATGAATAAGGAAAACGGGTCGAGAGCTTTCCTTGTGCACTCGAATTGTCCTCTCAAAAAAGTAATCGGATCAGTCGGGTTTTCATTTGCTCGGCCAAATGAGACATTATTACGCCAACGCCAAATCCACCAACAAGTCAAAGCGAATTTCATGGACCAGTCGTGAGTAGCGAAGGGTATACTGTTGCTAGCATTCTTTGAGACCCAATCTGAGAAGGACAGTGTATAAAAAGTAGAGGAAACAGCACACTCACCGAGCTGCTCCCAAATCTCGGTCGAAAAGGGGCACTTGCGAAGTAGATGATCAGTTGTTTCATCTGCTTCTAAGCATCGTGGGCATATAGGGTCGTCATGAATACCACGTCTTACTCGATTACAATTAGTCATAAGCCTGCCGTGAGCAGCTAGCCAAATAAACATTCGAGTTCGTTGTTGGACCGGTAATTTCCAGATGACGTGCCATGCCATGGTATCCGTTTCTGGTGGAGTATCCGCTGTTTTGATGAGAGCTAAAGCGGATTTTATAGAAAATTACCACTTGACGAGGCATTCCAGTAAAGAGAGTCTTCTAAATATGGTTCCGGGGACAGTGAATAAGCGGCTATTTTTAACAGGTCCTCACGTGATAGGAAGTTGGAGAAGACGTCCCATTTCCATCCCGAAGATTCATCCCACATGTCGGATACTGTGGCTCCCAAAATATCCTCCGGTAAAGGTAGAATGGTCCTATCCGATAAACTTCCTGAATCCACCCAAGAATGATCCCAAAAGAGAGTTTTGCGCCCGTTTCCAACCGCAACAGTGCTGCCCCGATTAATTATTTTAGCTTGTGACGTTATACCGGCCCACACATTAGACATGTTGGGTTTTGGCTGAAACATATCGACATCGCACCGACCATTACAATATTTATTACGGAGAACTCGTGCCCATAAGGTCTGTGGTTCAGTGAGAACTCTCCATCCTAGCTTTGTTAGGAAAGCTGCATTAGATTGTCGTGACGATCGTATGCCTAAACCCCCCATTGACTTGGGTTTTTGGACTGTATCCCATGAAATAAGGTGGATTTTCCTTTGCTCTTCTGTGCCTCCCCATAGGAAGCGTCTAGTTTTCTTGTCTAAATTGTCACAAATTGAGCGTGGAATTTTAGCTGTCTGCATACTATAATTCGCCATAGTAGATAAAGTGGATTGAATTAGAGTATTCCGACCTGCCAGTGATAGATGTTTTGTCTGCCAACCCGCTAGCCTTCTGTTAAACTTTTCTTCGAGGTGAGCGAAGGTCTCTTTTGTCACACGACCATTAATAGTTGGCATCCCCAAATATGTACCCAAATCATTTGTGACTTCAAAGCCCAAGATATCCCTGATTTCTTCAATGGCTGCACTATCCGTATTCTTAGAGAAAAAAAGTTTCGATTTCGCCACACTAACCTTTTCCCCCGAGGCGCGACAAAAATTGTCAAGAACGTAATTGATGACGTGAGCCTGATCAGCTCTTGCTTCCGCAAATAAGACCATATCGTCTGCGAAAAAAATGTTTGAGATGCTAGGACCGTGCTTACATATGGGTATGGGAATCCAGTCCTTATTACGAACCCGAGTGTCAATCGCTTGCTGCAATTTTTCAAGACACATCACAAATAGGTAGGAGGATAACGGGTCACCTTGTCTAACCCCCGGGAGGGTTTGAAAGTTTCGGTTGATTCTCCGTTCCATAGAATCTTCATTGTTGTGGTAGTCACGCACTCCATGACCGTGTCGATCATAAGTAAAGGGAATCCCATATCAGTTAGAGTGCGTCTGATGAAGCTCCATTTGAGACGATCATATGCCTTTTCTAAGTCTATTTTAATTGCCATATAACCCGTCTTTCCGGTCTTTTTTCGCATGGTATGAATTGCTTCCTGAAAGACTACGATATTATCCGTTATTTGTCTCTCTGGGACAAAGCCACTTTGGTTTTCCGAAATGAGCCATGGGAGGACTTTTCGAATACGGTTGGCTATGGTCTTGCTTATAATTTTATACGCCACATTGCAAAGACTGATCGGTCGGAATTGGGATATATGCTCCGGTGCAGGAACTTTAGGGATCAATACAATATGTGTATCGTTGAGAGCAGCGGGCATTCCCTTGCCTTCTAGTGCTTTCATCACCATGTCATATACATCTCGTCTGACAATATCCCACTGTTTTTGATAGAAGAGGGCCTGAAATCCGTCGGGTCCGGGTGCTTTAAGCGACTCCATGTGCATAATCACGTTATCAATCTCGGTTCTGGAGTAGTACTTATTTAACCATGTCCAATGCTCATGGCTAAATTCTTGAAAAAGGTCGTATGGGATGTCTGCATCGAAGTCGTCTGGAGTATCGTCCGTGTAAAGATTTTTATAATATTCCACCACTATTTTCTTGACATCATCACTGTTGTCAATCCATACTCCTTCATCGTTCTTTAGTGTATTAATGCGATTTTTCCACCGTCGAATTAACGTACTTACATGGAAATAAGAAGTATTACGGTCGCCGTCCCGAATAAATTCCACCCGTGACTTTTGGTACCAAAGTAATTCCTCCCTTTCGAGAATGTCGTCTAGTTCTTTGCGTAGCTTTGCTTCGAGCTTAATCAAGTGGCTCTGCCTTTGGGTCGAGAGGATACGCTGACATCCTTCTATGCGTGCTATCAGCTGCCTCTTTTGTCGGAAAATATTACCAAACACATCTTCATTCCACCTCTGCAATTTATTAGAAAGTTCTGATAAATTTGTAACTAAGTTCTTGCATGTCGTCCAATTTGATTCAATGAAGGAAGAGAAATTCTCGTGTGTCATCCAAGCCGCTTGAAATCGAAACGGTCTTTGGATCGCATTGAGTGGAGCAAAACCATTTGGGGATATTAGTAGTGGGCAGTGGTCACTTTGGAATGCAGGGAGATGGTCTTACGCTTGCATCCCCAAACATTGTACCCCACTCGCTGTTACATAATGCTCTGTCAAGACGAGCACTCTGTCTTGTTGCTTCCGAATTCCCTCGTGACCAAGTGTGGGCAGGGCCTGAGAATTCGAGCTCGATAAGTTGACAACTTTCTATCCAGTTATTAAAGAGCTCACATCTTCGCGCCATGTTGTTATTGCCTCCATGTCGCTCAGTTAAAGACCGAGTCTCATTGTAATCACCCGCTAACATCCATGGGTGATCATTGTTCCGCGCAAAACGTTCCAGTTCTGACCAAAGTTCTACTCGATTTGAGGGATTTGGGCTGGCATATACAACCGAGAAAAACCAGGGCAATTCACCATTACGCGAGACTTCAATAGTAATGTACTGTGGATGTTCTTTGACAGGCAAAACAGAAACAAACTCGGGTCTCCAATACAACCAAATACCACCACTGAACCGAGTACCGAGTACCGAAATACGGTACTACCGAGAGTGTTATGATTTAAATTTCTCGTTTAAATTGTTTGTGGTTACTTTGATATAAATGTTTGGGGTGAGAGGGGTAATTTGGAAATTTCATTAAAATTAGATGACGATTGAAGTAATGTGTCAATGATGAATAGCGATTGGGTAATCTTAGTGTCTCTTCTGAGTCTACGCTAGACAAGCCAACATAATACCAACTACTACTGTTGTCTCCCAATAAATCATACAAAAATATTTTATTTTTTTTTGGCAGATGTAAAAAACGTTTTACATAACTAGCCATAGCCTTACACGCAAGGCTATGTGCCACATTATTAAACGATCGAGGAATATAACTAATAACTAAACAATGAAAAAAAAAAAGAGGTAAAAAAGGATGTCTTCAAGGACCGCCTTAAGAAGATGATGTGGTCGCTCCATACCAGAATTGACCAACCAGAGAAAAGCAATCTGTAGATATCTCCAAGTGACGAATTCCCTGTTCCCGAGCCCACAAAAGGTCCATTCGCACTCCCAAACCTTCCGCTTGGGAAGGTGACTCAGCTATAATCCTTCTGTCAGCGTAGCAACATCGTTCTCCAGTTCCTGATAAAGCGACCTATCCAACACCGGCATTATCCACCCCTTTCCAACATGCATCAACAATAACCCGAACATAGTCACATGCAATGTCTAATTTCACCCACAAGACAAACAGGGTTACTTTCGCGTATCCAGAGATGACGCTCAGTCTGCATAGTAATTGTTGATCCCAGTGCTAAATTTGTTTCCTTCTGAGCCACCGCAATTACCCGATCAGCCGTACCAACAATTTGTGTCCATGGATTATAAAACATAACCGGATGAAAGTCCATCCCTTGGAAAAGAACTCGATTACGAATACTCCATAAACACGAAATCATGGCAAAAAAACGGACTAACCGTTCTTCCGCTCCCTCCAAATTACCCAAATAAGAAACCCAGTCAATAATCCATTTCTCAACACTCAAATGTGATCCCATGTCAGTACGAGTACCAATCTCAGAGCAAGCCCACAACGTTCGTGACACAGGACAGTCCCGAAATAAGTGTTCTATTGTTTCCATGACCATTCCATCATTTTTACACAACTTGCATCTTGGATCCACCTCACTATTTCTACGTGCAAAGTTATATCCAACCGAAAGGGCATTAGTAATGATCCGGCATAGCAGAATTTTCCATGCTTGTGGTCCAGGAAGTCACCACAATGACTGCTTACAAAAGTTACGTGTAACCGCGGAAGCCCTTACCTTATCCTTATTCGATCCTTTTCGCACCATGAAATCCGCAAAAAGAACCCCATAACCACTCTTCACACTATACACTCCATCATTAGTATGTAGCCAATATACTTCATCACTTATCTGTGTCCTACAAATGGCTAAAATACTCATAGCACTATAATCCTCAAAAAGTTGATGAACCAACCCTTCATTCCAAACCACATCCTCGGCATAATGCACCCGTCCTATGAGTTCTTGAATCTTTAAGTTCCTAAGATCCACCGACTCCACACCTAAAAGATTCTGCTTAGGCTCAGGACACTCACCTCCAACCAATTTGTTCGTCCAGACATTCAGTTTCGAATCCAGTCCCGGTTTCCATCCCACATGTTGTCTCACAAAAGTCAGCCCATGTAAGACACTTCTGGCACCCCATGATAAATTATTTCCATAATTAAGAGCCAAATTTTCCGAAAGCAGTCTTTCACCTAGAAGCTTTTTCCGAAAAACTCTCGTGAAGAACGAGCCATGCCCATAAAGGATCTCCACACATGTTTTGCCAACATTGCCTGATTTAAACATTCTGTTATAACAGAAGTAAGAAAGAACTAATAAAAACAATAAAGAGACAAACGCACAGATTTACGTGGTTCACTATCGGTGTGTTAGCTACGTCCACAGGGCAGAAGGGAAAAATATTATTGATCTTGAGGATTACAGATTTCAGAGTATACTCGTTAGAGTATTCAGATTTCAGACGACTCAGATTTTTGACAGATTTCTGAATGAATAAAATAGACGGCTTATGAGAGTTTATATTAGGGCTGAGCATCGGTCCAAGACCGGACTGGACCGGACCAAACCGGACCGGACCGAAAACCGAAAATAAAAATTTTGTGGACCGAAGACCGGACCTAAACTTTTCGGTCTTGGACGAGACCAAACCCGAAATATTCGGTCCGGTCAGGTCTTAGACCGAAATGGACCTAGAACTAATTCTTTCAGTATTTCGTGTATGATAATTACATTTCAGTTTCACTAAAGTAAATGTCGATGAATAATTAGACGAATGTTTTTGAGAAAAAAATACTCAATATTAATTTATAATGTCTTGTGAAGATAAAATGGTAATTTAGTTTATAATATTCTAATGATAGTCTTTAGAAACATAATATTTGGTCCGGACCTAAAATATCCGGGTTTGGTCCGGACCGGACCGAAGACCGAAAACTCAAAAAATGAGGACCGAAGACCGGACCTAAAAAATTCGGTCCGGGTTTGGTCCAGACCAAATGGTCCGGTCCGGTCCATTTTTCCGGTCCGGACCTAAACTTGCACACCCGTAGTTTATATAGTACTCTCATAACAGATATTTTCCTTAACAGAATTAGGAAACCCTAACAATTTCCTAAACAGACAAGGAAACTAAATAATAGTTTCCTAAACAGATAAGGAAACTAAATCAGATGCGGAATTCAGAACAGATTCAAGGCATATTCTAACACATTCAATATTTCGAATTTCAAGACCTTCTTCACGTTTAGGTAAGCTAAGGTATTTTTTACTGCACCAATGAATAGGCCTCCCCAATCTCCTACCCGCCCACCAAAAATGTGATAATAAGGAATTTATCTTAGTAGTCACACATACCGGTATTTTAAATACCGATGGAAAGTAAATAGAAAGATTTGATAGGACAGACGGAATTAGAGTAAGTCTTCCCGCAGGTGATAAGAAAATCCCATTCCAAGAGGAGATCTGTTTCATCACAATATCCAACAGGCCCTTAAATAACTCTCTCTTTGATCCTTGAACATCCGTAGGTAAACCAAGATATTTTCCAAGGCCCTTATTGCCTTTGATCTTCAGGTTTTTCAACCCCGGCGCGCCTTTGCAAGCGTAGTACTCGGACTGAACATAATTCCCGATTTATTTTCATTCATAATTTGTCCCGAAATCTTACAATATTTATCCAAAATGACCCTTAATGATTTGGTCGAATTATGATTGTCATGTAGAAAAAACACCGCATCATCTGCAAAGAGCAGGTGAGAGAGCGGATCTTCACCCCGACACAAACTGATGCCTTTCAGGGTTCCATTATTCTAGGGTTCCATTATTCTGTGGACGGATCAGATTCGAAGAAAGAGCCTCCATGCAGAGTACGAAAAAGATAAGGTGACAAAGGGTCACCCTGTCTAAGCCCACATTTTGGTTTAAATAAATTTAGAGGCGCTCCATTGAAAAGGACCTGATACGAGACAGTGTTAAAACAATTCATGATCAACTTTATCATACGGCTAGCCGGCTAGGCAATCCAACCTTAATAAGAACAGCCCTTAAGAAGTCCCATCGAACACGATCATAAGCCTTACTCATATCAGCCTTGAATGCATAACGACCATGCCTTCCTTTCTTATGGGAATTGATTTTATGAAGTGCCTCATGTGCCAATAAAATCATACAAAAATAGAATGACCCGAAAGTTCCCATTGAACCGGCCAAGTATAAGACATGAGACCGTCTTGCTTGTGACGGTCACAAGTATGTGGCCTTTCACATTCGCAGCCCCCTTCCTGTGCCCACCCACTTGCTCTCCCACTTGCTCCTTGTGAGAGGTCACAACCTTGTGACGGAATAGTGCCATTACAAATGAGAATTTGTGATATAACATATGGACAGATATGCACTGTGCGGTGTGCTTGTGTGCAAGTCTCCGGTACACAAGCATTGCCTTATAGTGAGTAAAGGGTTCATTGCAATTTTCAATCCTTTTTCAGAAATTTACAAATGTGCTTTTCCGGTGTAGCTTCATTAGGCGGTAAATTGAATCGATTCTTTATTTGTTTCACGATTGATAAACAAGTGTTTAGCCTAAAAAGAAGGGTTTTCCACTTGTCAGTATTCATCTCCAGAAATCAATTTTTGACAAACAAAAGCGATCACAAATACGGAGTACTTGATAAAGATTGATGCCGATTTCTTCCATTACCCAACTCATTTAACGAGAGCAATAACAGCATTCTAATCTGTATTACACGACGGTCTTAACCAAAAACCAAATGAGAATAAACTCTCGATTTTTTCGTTAAATATATATCATCACATACCGAAAAGTTAATTTGTCTTTTTTCCCAACAATTACAAAATGCAATTCTCCCCAACATCGAGAGTTAAACCCGTCTCCAAATTCCTACAAAATGGAGTACTCTTTTCCAAAATGGAGTACTCTTTTTCTTAGAGCGATGATAACGTCACTACACTAATACAAGTTCACTCTCTCACAACTTGAATAACATTAGTAAAAACGACCGTTAAATTTCCTAAATTCCTTCCTAGTTCTACTAATGCTACAATTTACTACCATCCACAATTAGAATTAGCATAATTACTACTAATACGAGTATAATCCTCACAAGTTGATACGACCACCACCACTATTCCTCCGACCACCACCACCGCGATTAAGCTGAAAAAACTCGAGCTGCATTTTCATAAGAGACTCAATCCTCTGAATTTCCATCTCTTTAACAAACACCATCCTCTGCCTCTCCATCTCCACTATATCCTCCAACTTCCCCCTCTCCGCCGCCTCATACGCCTCCCCAAACCTCCCTATCGCCGTCATCAATTCCTCCATTCCCGTCTTCTTCTCCTTACCCTTCTTCCTCCCACTTCCACCACTACCCACATTCATCTCCACTCTCTGCCTCTTCTTACTCTCATTAGGCAACCAACACTCTTTTTCCGAGTCTGATTCCGAGTCCGAGTCTAATTCTATCACTGCAGGTCTCATACCACCCACATTGCCTACACTAACATTAAAATTATGATTATGATTCACCGTACTATGAAGATTAAACCTCTGCTGTACCGAAAACGGTGTCGGAAATGGAAAACAATGCCTAATTACTTGCTGCGGAAAAGGTAAGGGTAACGGTAGCGGCTGCGGAATCCCGAAAGGAATTCCGACCGGAACCTCTTTCTGAACCGGAGCAATAATCCGGTCCAACCGGTCATAAAACGGCCAGTAAGAAGGACCACAACCAGCTAAAACCTTGGATTTTTCAAACTTATACTTATTAATCACGGCATCAATGCGATTCTTACACTGAATTTCGGTTTTGGGAGTAATGCAGTACTTAACAATGGCGGAAATTTCATTCCAGTTGATATAAGAAACGTTACCTCGTCGAAGCTCAACGTAACGGTGGGCCCACGCGTTGATTAGTACGGAGGTGGAGTCGTCGGTCCATATGTCGTCTCTTCCACCGGCGTATAAGGCGGAGACATCGGCGGTGATTTGACCGGAGTGTGGTTGTTTTTGTTTGTTGTAGTTGTTCATGAAGAGAGATAAAATTAGGGTTTTGGAGAAGAGGAAATGAGAAAGGATTTGGGGATTTTTGGGGCTTTTGGATGTGGAGGATGATATCTTTACGGGGATTACTAATCGTGTCACGGATGATGATGCGGACTGGCTAAGGAAGCCTTTCTCGGCCAAGGAGGTCCGGAAAGCGGTTTTTCAAATGGGTCCTCTCAAGTCCCCTGGTCCTGATGGAATTCCGGCTATGTTCTTCCAAAAGTGTTGGGGGTGGATCAAGTCTGATCTCACTACAGCTGTGCTTTCGGTACTGAATTCTGGGAGGGTGTTAAGGGAGGCTAATCGGTCTTTTATCGCTCTTATCCCTAAAGGTGATAATCCTGAGACTGTTCAAGATTACCGCCCCATTAGTCTTTGTAATGTTTTTATGAGAATTGTCACTAAGTGTATTGCTAACCGATTGTCTAAAGTGATGGGTTCCTTGGTCGGGGAATTTCAAAATGCTTTTATTCCGGGAAGGCTGATTAGCGACAATATCTTGCTGGCTCATGAGGTTATTTATGCCATTAATGGACATAAACAGGGAAGAGTTGGAAGATTTGCGTTTAAGGCTGATATGAGTAAAGCTTATGATAGGGTCCGGTGGCAATTCCTGGAGTTAACTTTATACAAGTTTGGTTTCCCTGAGACGTTGGTAAAGCTGATTATGAGTTGTGTTTCTACGGTGTCGTATGAGGTTCTTTTTAATGGTTCTGCACTCGATGCTTTTAAGCCAACTTGTGGTCTCCGACAGGGAGATCCCCTTTCTCCGTATCTCTTCATTTTATGCATGGAAGTTTTGTCTGGGAAGGTGCTCCAAGCGCAATCGGCAGGGGCGCTTCAAGGCATCCGGCTCTGTCCGGAGGTTCCTCCTTTAACGCATCTATTCTTTGCGGATGATGCTGTTTTCTTTCTCCAGGATGTCAACCGATCGGTGTATAGGTTAAAAGAAATTTTGGATGCGTATTGTCGGGCATCGGGGCAACAGATTAATGATAAGAAATTAGGTGTTCTTTTTAGTCCAAGTACGAAGCTGCTTCAGGCTAAGACATGCTTACAAGTTCTCAATATTCGTGATAATAAAGGAATAGGAAAATACCTTGGTTTACCTACTGAATTTCAGGGTTCAAAGCGCGATATTTTTGCGGGCCTAACTGAGATGGTTGCAAAGCGAGTTTCTTCGTGGAATGGAATTTTTCTATCACCGGCGGGTCGTTTAACCTTGATTTCTTCTGTCTTATCAAATCTCTCCAATTACTTTCTATCGGCATTTAAGATGCCGGTAAGTGTGTCTAGCAAGATTAATTCTATGCTGGCGCATTTTTGGTGGGCGGAATGTAAGGTAGGGAGAACTACTCACTGGTGTAGTAGAAGGTTCCTTAGTCTGCCGAAGAGTTCGGGAGGGCTCGGAATGAGGAATATTGAGTGCTTGAATCAGGCCTTGTTGGCTAAACAGGCTTGGCGGATTGTTTCAGGACAGACTTCCTTGTTTTGCAAGATCTTTAGGGCCAAACTATTTGGCAAGGAAGGTTGGCGGGAGGGGTCATCGTATTCACGTCGAAGTAATGTCTCTTGGGCGGTTCAGAGCATTCGCTATGGGATGGATCTGATTTTGCAGAATGTGGCTTGGAAGCTGCGGTGCAGTCGGCTCCGAGCTCCGGTGCTGTCCGCGGCATGGGTGGCTGGGGAAAAACCGGATCCAAGTGCAGAAGCTATGCTTCCGGAAAATTCACACCTTAAAGATTTGAGAGTCAAGGATCTACGCTCATTGGATGGGCGCTGGGATGAAGAGTTTGTCCGTTACTTGTTCAGTAATGAGTCAGCTGCAAAAATCTTAGCTATTCCTGTTTGTGTCTCGCAGATTACGGACAAGGTGTTCTGGAGGCACACCCATAATGGTCTTTACTCAGTTAAGAGTGGATATGGAGTTGCCTTTGATGAATTTATGACGCTTCATGGGACCACTAAGGATAGGACTCGTTTGTGGTCCGGGTGGCATTCTGCAGAGTAAGCTATGGAAGTTACCTGGACCAAGCACTTGGAGGGTCTTCTTGTGGCGTTTACTGACGAATTCGTTACCTATGGGAAACGAGTTTGTTAAGCGGGGTTTAGGTACAGATTCGACTTGTAAGCTGTGTTCTCGGGAGGAAGGGAACACTGAAACGAGTGTGCATTTATTTCGGGATTGTCAAATCGCGCGTCGGGTCTGGGCTTGCTCTGATCTTGGTATAAGGATTGAAGGGGATGCACATATTGGGATAGAGGAATGGATTATTAATTGGCTCTCTTACCTTGAAAAATTGGATGATGCGGAGGATAAAATTGTTAAATACTTGGCGACATTATGGTGCTTGTGGCTAACTCGTAACCGGGTTGTTTTCCAGGGGGAGCCTTTTCATCCGCTTATGTATTTTGGTTTATGATCGAGTTCGGTCGACACTGCTTTGCAGGCTCTTAACAGTGGGAAGGAGGAGAGCAAATATGGAGAGGTGGATGGGCGGATAAGGGAAGCATGCCAGATACGTGAAGGGCGACCTCACTTTGTGGTAGGCAGACGGTATTCGTGTACAGCCACTCGGGTAATGGTAGATGCTGGGTGGAAATCGGTGGGGGAGGCTGCGGTAGGGTGGATTGCGTACGTGGATGAGGGTGGCCCGGGGCTTACCAGAAGTACTAAAATCGGTGCGGAATCCGGGTTGCAGGCTGAAGCTTTAGGAGTTCGGGATGTGTTACGATGGGCGCATTCTCAAGGGATCCTTCATCTTGAGGTCAATTCGGACTGCTTACAGCTCATCCTTCAACTGGCAGGACTGGAGTTTGAGCATCATCTCATTAGTGGTGTAATTAGTGACATGCGTCTTCTTTTTCCTTATTTTCATTGTCTTTCGTTTAGGTTTGTACCGCGTCGTCTTAATAAGGTTGCTCATGGGCTCGCTAAGAGGGCTATGAGTGACTAGGCTTTGGATTGTTTTTTACTGCTGCCAAAAAAAAAAAAAAAAAAAAAAAAAAGAAAAAAAGATTGTGTCGGGTGAGGTGTATGTGAACGTTTACCGAGGAACGGGAGTTAAACAGAGGAAAGCCCTGGTCAAGACAAGTCTTTGTTAAGACGATACTTCAATCGGATTTTAGAAAATGTTAATGGGATTATACACTGTTCGACATTGGACACGTTGATTTACACCAAAAATAAAAAACGACATTGGACACGTTGATTTACACGTTGATTTACATTCGACATTTTTGTGGTTTGTTAATTAATTTTAGTACTCTCCATTTCATTTTATTGTTATCTTTTCCACAAAATTTATTTCAAATTAATTGTTCTCTTTCTAAATGTAGTTCTCCGTAAATATTTACATTAAAGAAAAATGAGATGGAGCCACCCGGTGACGCTAAATTTGAGCGCCACCGAAGGTATTATCGTAAATTTGTTACTTATTTGACTTTCCCTCCATCTAAATTTGAAATTCAAATTAAATAATGTTAAAGGGTAATATAGAAAATTAACATTATTAATTAGTTACGGAGTATAACAATAATATTATTTATAAATATTAAAAAAAAAAACTCCAAAAATAGGCGTTTTTTGTGGAATCAGTTGAGCACCATTGTAGTATTGTACCAAGAGGCAAGAGTTGTTACAAGTTATAAATAATACTGAATCCCCAATAGAAACCATTAAAAGGCCATCCTTTTTACATTAAATCGCTTATCACACTCATTTTATTACTCATTTTTAAATCCACTCAAAATATAGAGTAAACCAATATAACTAGAATGGAGGAAGTATTCTTGACTGAGTTATCTTTAAGTGCAAATTGAGCAATTAAATATACGAATGTTAACTCTTTCTTTGTCTATGAATGAATGATCAAATGAAAAAATATTTTTCCCTACAAAAAAAAAACATGAATTATTATATTGAACTCTTTGCATATACGGTTTTTCAAAATATATGAGAGAATTTTGAAAAAAAAAATATATGACAACCAGATAAAAGAGATGAAAGGTGGAAACATATTTTGTATGGAATACCATTTTTAAGTTGATAACGCAGTCATTTATAAGGGGGAGTCGGAAATAGTTCGAAAAATCGATTTAGTTGTGAGATTTCCTCAAATTTTGCACATTCAACTATACCTGGCCAAACTGTCAAAAAAAAAAACTATACCTGGCCAAATAACTAGGCCTAACACCCGAAGTAAGGACCGAGTAGAGGCGGCAATTATTGACACGATCCGTAAAAACGACACAAACCCGACACGAAATTAGCGGGTTAGGGTTAAGACGTTGTGACCCATTTAAGTAATTGGGTTAACACGGACACGATACGAAACTCAAACGGGTCGGGTTAGGGTAGAGCTCTTTCAACTCGAACCTGACACGAATAACCCATTTATTTAAAAGTGTTATAATATATTTCGTTTTAATCAATAATTCAACAAAACAACTTTAAAATAAGTATTTTTATTCCTTATTTTTGGGATAGAAGGACTGTAAAGCTTAGTTTATTGGATTAAACGAGTTAAGCGGGTTAAAAATTAACTGCTTATAGATAAATGGCTTAAACAGATCGGGTTGGGTTATAGAAAACTTAAATGGGTCGGGTTAGGGTTGAGGTAGTAGTGACCCGTTTAAAGTTGATACGAACACGAACACGACACGGCCTGTTTGCCAGGTCTAGGACTGAGCATGACCATAACCCGAATTGACATGCGTGAAACAATATAATTTCGTCTAAAGGTTTATTGTTGCAAACGAACCATTATTCATGAAGAACTTGATCCGACCAAAATCTTGCAAACTCGAAATAAACCCAGCTCAAACAGACTCGAGCCACAGCCAGCCGGCCTGCCTGACCCGTTGCTCTTTGCCTAATCCAACCCAATATAACATACTCTGTCACCTTAGCTCTCTATTAAGTATAAAAACTCGATAAAAATAATAAATAACCAACAACAACAACAACATTAGAGCCTTAATCCCAAAATGATTTAGGGTCCGCTGACATGAATCATCTTTTAGAACCGTCCATGGGTGAACGCTCAAAATGCGAAAAAAAGTAGAAAAGGGGAAAAATGAAAAACAAAAGAGAGAGCGAGACATAATACAAAGTCAAGGTAAATAACCAACCGGAAAAACTACCTCATTAACTAAATTAAGTATTAAACACAATTTTCTGCTTGATAAAACACTCCACAATTTGGAGGCCAAAAGCAATCAATGTGTGAAATACAACATAAATAGAAACTCAATCACCAAAAGAAGATTCACGAAATGTAGTACTCGTTCAGTCGTACGTAATACAAGGCTGGAGATACCACTTGAGGCATCTCTCTAGATCCTTCATCGTCGATATCGCCTACCAGTGACACATTCAAAGCCGAAATCATATTGAGATGCCGGTGTTATCATAGGAGTGATCATGGAGAGATGAAACCCTTTGTTTCCTTCTCGGTCTCCTACTACCCGCTCCTCCTTCGTCCTCTATGTTGGTTGCCCTTTTCTCTCCCGGGTTTCCCCTGCACTCCGCCTGTCTTCACAATAAACGCATTTCTTCCTTTAGATGCGGTTTACAATTTACTCACTCCTTGAAACATGCTCGAACCAATTAAAGAAAGGAACGATTAATTGTTGTACAAAAAAAGGAACTTAATCGCTTACCCCTACACGATAACTTAATGTGTTTGGATTGAAGGGAGATGACCCTTGTACGCTATTCATCTCAGAACAGCTTCTCTTGTTCGTAATACTTGGACTCTCCATTGATCCAAAAAACGCTGAAGAGCAAGGGGTCATCCCTTGCGACGATGTGGAAGGAAATGCATCACCATTGTCCCTTTGGAACATCTCTTCGAAAAGCTCTTGTAATTGTTCAAAGCTCTCCTCCCCATTTTCCTGTTAATTAATTCCGTCAATGAAAACAATTACGGACTCCTCCTAAACCGAACATTATAGCCATCTTGACTTTAATCAGTCCCCAACATTCCTAACCAAGTAAGATTGTGCAAATAATTCTAATTCTAATCTAGCGGCTCGCGTAAATCACGTATCTAAATTTAACACGGTCAAGTCTACATCTAACCCCCTAGGATCGCGACCACTTCTAAAATGAAAGGTGTAACAATGATAGACATGAGAGCTCACATTAGGCTTTTGTTCGCACATCATAGTAGCCATCTCGTTCAAAAACTCGCCCATCCCCTGCATTTAAACCAGAACATAGTTTAGCATTCTAACTATTTCAGTACATTCATCTTATGCCAAAAATATGACGTTTTTTCACATAACAACTTTACACCCAGTGGTGGAGCTAGGGGGGCTAGCAGGAGCGCTTGCCCCCTTGGCGGATGAAATTTTCGGAATTTCTCGTTAAAGTTTTCGAAATTTTTCCAGTGTACCTTATAATATTACCATTTCGCCCCCCAAAAATTTTTCGCCCTCATACACTTGAATCCTGGCTACGCCACTGGTTACACCCGATTTTTAGTAACGGTGTATTTACGCGTTTAATGACTCACACAATATTAGTCATGTCGCCGTGAGCTCTAGGTCATAGAAACAATGATGAGAAAGACCAATACATTAATGTAGAATCATAGTACAACGTTTTCGTTCTACAAAAGGGTAATACATTTAGAAAGCAAAAGGAAACAAGCAATGCCAAAGGGACTCACATGATTGTTTTGGTCATCATCATTGTCGTAGACTCCAACGTCATACATAAATCTTTTGGTCTCATCAGATAGAACTGTTCCAACAACCAAAAAAATCCCTAAAATCATGTCAAGTTGCACTATAGCTCCGAAAATTACAAACAATATCTTCAATTTGTTGTAAATAATCAACATGCCAATCATGCTTATAAGACCAAACATTCTCGACGGTATCCAGCAATTTCACGGCAATCCAAGACCCAACCAATACAAGCCGTCGATGACTCGATCAATATTATTTAAGACGAACATATCCGTCTTACACAATTAGACAAGTCAAATAGATGTATAAGTTAAAAAGCATAATAATGTCTATAAAATACTCCCTGTGTCCCGGTGATTTGTTGTCATTTTTCATATTAGGGTGTCTTAATCAATTATTGTCCTTTCTATTTTAAAAATGAACTTGATGAGCAATTTGATCATTCACATTTAATTTGTTTCACTTGTCATTCAGTAATTGACTCATTCCTCTTTTCTTGGTCTTTGTGCCAAAACCAAAGGATAACAATTGATTGAAGGGGAAGTAGTAAACTCTTGTCCCCATCCACCAATATGGGGTGGCATACTAGCATTTAACACCGTTTTACACATATTAAGACGGATATGATCGTTTTAAAGAAGACCAAAAAAAGTGCGGATCCAATAGTATCTTTGTTGCGGAAGCTCTCGCTTTAAAAGAAGGTATTTTAGCAGCTAAATACTTAGAAATCTCAAATTTAATTGTGGAGGGTGATAATTTATGTGTGATTAACTCGATTCGAGGTACTTGGCAAATTCCTTGGAAAATTTCTAGTATTATCAAGGATGTGAAATTAGACCTTTATTTTTTCGATGGAGTGATAATTAAACATTGATTTCGTGAAGCCAACAAGGTTGCTGACTTCATGGCTTCTATTGGACAATCATGTCCAACTCCTTTAAAGTGGTTTGATAGCTGGTGGCTTCAACTACCTCCCTCAAGGATGAGATAGGTTGGTCCTCCCCTAGAGGATCAACCTAGTTTTCTTACTCTTTTTTTTTTTTTTTTTTTTAAAAAAAAAAATATAGTAGAACTGTAAATTCATAATCCTAGATTTAAATAAACCAAAAGGTGGGTCTCATTCAACAACCAAGATTCAACATCTTTTGATCAAGACTTTACGTAGTCCGAGAATACGAGGCCCAAACTCATACCTCAAAGTCTCGAACTTTACGCAAAGTTGGTCGTAATAATGAGCACTTCTAATCAGAACAAAAACCGGAAAGGGTACAATAATAAGCTGAAAATTAGCAGTAACGGAACCAGGATTTATTATTAAGGGACGATAAATTTCATGTGAACGCACCAGTAATGCAATAACAAATCAGGACAAAACCGAAAAGGAGTACAATAATAAGCTGAAAATTAACAGTGACGGAACCAGGATTTATTATTAAGGAGTACAATAATAAGCTGATTTATTATTAAGGAGTACAATAATAAGCTGAAAATTAGCAGTAACTAACGGAACCAGGATTTATATTATTAAGGGACGATAACTTTTCCACAATAACTTTCTTTATAAAGACTATTTTAATCAAAAATAAACAAATTACCGAGACGGAGGGAGTATTTGGTAACCTAAAGGAACAGAGAAGGAAAATTACCAGAATAAGCAGTTTGAATAGCCTGAAATTTCTTCTTTGCTTCTTCAACGAACTTTGAATTTCCAGAAGACGAGCAACGATCCGGATGCCATCTCTACTCAAATTAAAAAATTCAACAATAAATCAAATGAAATTAAATTAAAATACTCCGTATAACACGCTGTTTTTTGTCATGCAAATTAAAACTCTATTTTTAACATATTAATCCAAAAAAAGTGATTTCTTAACAAATTGCAGAACGTACGGAGTAAACGTAAACTATTGACCGTGACGGAATGAGAAACACAATACACATTAATTAGAGAGAAAATAAACAAGAATCAAACCATGGCAAGTTTTTTATAAGCAGATTTAAGCTCAATTTGTGTACAATCTTTATGCAATCCAAGAATTGCATAGAAATCATCATCATTGTTGTTGTTGTTTCTCTGTTCTTCACCCGACATTTGTATTTTAGATTTTGCAACACTTTGGTGTCGACGAATTTGATTGTAAGATTATACGGAGTATATTATTATACTTATATAGTCAATAAAATAAGAGCGAATTGAATGGGATATAGAGATATGGTACGTAATAATAATAATAAATTTATATAATAATAAAAAGAAAGAGCAAAGTTATGATTTTGTAGAAGAAAGAAGAAGTTGTAGATGGCTGGCTAGAAGAATAAAATAGGGTAAAATTAGAGTAGTAGTACGATACTACGATCAACTTGTTGTGTATACGTTAAGGCACAAGAACTCTCCAGAAGCGGCTACTTTCTTTACTTTTTTTTTTTAATTTTATACGCTCTTTAAATAAATCAACTACGCTGCTGCACATCTAAAATATCATATACTTTAGGCAAATTTAGCAAAACTAGACTTCTATCTACCCCCAATTACACATATGTCTACACCAATTTTTATTCAATACCGTCTTAACTTAAGATGATTCTTCCAATTTCACAACGGATTATATATAATAGACGAAAATAAAATAAGCTTTGTTAAAATGTGTCTAATTATATCGAATATGTCTTAATCGAGTGGTTAAGATAGGGGTATCTTGGATAATAGGTCTCAGGTTCAATTTATCCTCCCTTTATTGTAATGCGATTAAGTGCGCGTTTCGTTGAAAAAAAAAAAAAAAAAAAAAAAACTTGTCTAATTATGTTGTGAGGTTAGGAGTAATAAATTTTAGATTAAATGTGGCATGACTTGCATCTCATGAAATGAAACGTTTTACTCTTTTGATTATTTGTTTACCTATTTTTTTGGATGTCTCATTTATTTAACTTTTTATATTGCGGATAGTTTTGATGGATAATTTCATCACTCATTTTATTGTTGTCTATTTACGGCTTCTCCTCCCCTCTGAATATCTCATTGATCTTTCATGCAAAAACAAAGTTAAATAAATAATTAGGACGGATTTTTATCGTCTTAATCAATAAATGAGATTCCCTCTATATATGAAAATACTTATTTTAAATATTTTATTTTGGAGAAAGGTGAGTAAGAAAAGGGATAGGAAAGAGGAGGAAGATATTTTGTTGGAAAAGTTGAGATTCATTTTCATTAGTTTAAAGAGGGACCCACATGGGGAACAACTTGAATTCCACGTGTAATGTATAATAAGAATAATAAGAATATAAAAGAAGTGGTAAACCAAGAACTAGAAGGTTCGGTTTTAACTATTTTCGGTGAGTTTACGATTGTGGACCTACTGGCTGTACATTTGTTTGGGTTTATGAGGAGTTACGGTCCATGCAATTATGCTTAAGAGTTGGTTGGTCTATTCTTGTAATTTGCATGACTAAGTAATGCATTAGTCAATTTGTGTATGAAATTATCTTGTACAAATACAATGTTAGACTTTAATTAATGCTTTTTGTTTAAGTGAATGATTGATTAGATTTGTGATGTTTAGGGTGCATGTGGGTCATTGGCTCATTGCTAATTAGATAATATAAAATAATTAACTTGATTATCACGTTAAGTTGTTACGTTTAGTACTGTGTTCTAACTTACTATGTTTTACCGTTGAAGGGTTATTTCAATAGAAAGTCAAAATTGTGCTTGTAATAGAATCTTGTTATTAGTTTGTTACATTCTTAACTAAAAATGTATATTCGTGACAAAAAAAATTTGTGAAATTTGACTTAATTTTCTCATAATTGCTAGTAATGGTCCAACATGAACATAATCTGATATGATATTGACTCGATTGAGCATGTAGCCAATGTGTACTAGCACAAACTAATACTCGTAACAATTAGTCTCATTATAGACGTATATATCCGTCTAAAGTGAAAGACGGGTCAAATATACTTAAAGTGGTAATATTTTTTTTGTACTTTCACCATACAACTTGTTGCTTGTTTTATACTTAAACTGGGTGGATATTTAGTCCGTCTATAACTATAGAGGGATATCTCCCGTGAACTAATAAAGTGAGTAATCGAGATTCATCTAAACCGAGTCAATACTAGACATAGCAAATTGGCAAAGTGGTCCATAAGTTTATGTCAAGTGTTTATGTAAAGTGTAGAAGCAACAGTTACTGAATCAACTTGTGGTTATTCCAATTTCCACAGCCGACGTACTAAAATTCGGTTAGTATCTCTTAAAACGGCGATATTAGTCTTAGGACTAAAACTGGTTAAATAATACCCATTAGATTAGAACGAGACAAGTGTTTTTGTTATATTTATCTCATTTACACTATTTGAATCGTTTTAGGTTTAAGACAGATATACCTATCTTATAGACGAATTCGTGACAAGAATTATGTGAAGTCATTTTCATTTTCAGCAACAAAAACAGTACTCTAGAGGTTTACAGCAAGGGATGGAAAACTACAGCTATAGACTTTCGGACTTTATGACAGTGGACACACAAGTAGGATCCACAGCTGTTTGGGCAATTTGCTCAGTTCATCAGGTGACCACCATGGCCCATTAACTTTGTACCCGAACACTAGAGTTTTATGCTTAAAACTTGGGTTTTTGACCATACCCCACTTCTGATCGGTACTCTCTTTATCCTGATCATTTTGATTTTTCGTTTGATCATATTAGCATGTAAGTTACTATGGACGATATGATATCGACCATGGTTGCCTCTTCTATGGTTGATTGTAAAGGTGATCATGGGTCGGGCCCATGTAGTTTTAGGCCGGTTGGGGAGGGTAAAAATGGTCGGGCAAAATGTATGGGCCTATTTAGTGAGCCTAAACCTTGCCCTTATGTGTTAAATTGGGCTTTTCGGGCCCTAAAATTTACGACATACCGAAGGAGATAAGTAGCATAATACACTTAACTAGTACCTTAAAAAACATACGCCGTTTTTAAAATTGTGCAATATGATGAAGTGTACACGAATTATTCTCCAAAAATATAATAAAATAATCATCGCCGCATTATGAATAATTAATAATGTACTAGTAGATATGATTTGTTATGTAAAAATCGTTTTTAAATCTCAGTAAATATACATAACTTTGTAAAGAGTTTTTATAACTTGAACAAACTCACAAGAAAAAAAAATATTCCTTATTAATTAAGGTGGACTGGGCTCGATCAGAATTTAGGCCAAACACTTGGTCCAAACCCGGCCCAAACATACTTTGGGCTTTTGGGTTGGCCCATGGGCTTTTTGGCCAAAATAAAAGGTCAAATTCCTTCAAAAACACGGTCTAGACCGAATCGGGTTGGTGGACTTGGGCCATTTGATCAACTCTAGTTGATTGGTGATTTATAAAGAGTTAGGGTACGTAGCAGAGATGAATAGCTAGAATGGTTGTAGACTATGTTATTTCGTCTCTTCACATTTGCTGACATCCCCGTATTCGACACCTGTTAGTAAAGTTGGTCATCAGCACGGCCCGACCCGGCCCTTCGGGCTCTTTCAACACACAGCCCGGCCCGACTAGCCCAGGTCACGAAACCCAAACCCGGTCTACCCTTGGCCCGCTTATTTAGTAAAAAAAAGAAATTACACAGGTCCGCTAGCCCGGCCCGCCCTCCACCCACCACGGGACTGGGCCGGGTCAAACATACTCCCAGCCCAGCCCGACCAAGCCCGCCCCTCCCCCTGGCCGATTCAGGGCCTAGACAAGTGAGCCCGCCCCGCCCCGCCCCGCCCTCAGGTCAGCCCGGTCTAGCCCGAAGACAACTCTACCTGTTAGTTGGACCCTGACATGGTAAAGCTGAACTAGCAAGTCTTGCACCATAAAAGTAGACGAAAGAGTTACCAAGCTAGTACTTCTTATGATTCTTTATAAATTGCTTTATATTCCATTTTTTACATATTCATTAGAATTGTCTCTTTTTTCGGCATTTGTAAAAGCATCTTACTTTATTAGTGAGACTCGCTTACAACATTAATTCTTGTACAAAAAGTAAATGGATCATTTTTAAAGAATGGAGGGAATATTATATTTTTTTTTTTGAGAAAAACACCCGTAAGGGTATTAACTTAATAACGATAAATCAAAGATTACAGCATTGTTTGCGACAGTAGGTAAAACATTCGACCAAAACGAGCTACCAACAACCCGTGGAGTGATATGCGCTAAAGCGTACGCAACACAATTGTTAACTCTAGGAGTATAAGACCATAAAACAGAATCAAACTCAAAACAAAGATCGGAAATATCGTCCCTGACTTGCGAGAAAATGCTCCTCCCTTGCTTTCGTTCCCGCAACGTATCCACAACCTGTAAGCAATCGCTCTCCACAACCAGGCATCGATGTCCCCTATCCCGTGCGGCTTGAAGACCATCAAGCACGCCACTCGCCTCCGCCATACATGGTTCCCACTTTGTTGATCCCATACAATCGCGCCACCCCACAAAACATGTCCTCGACCGTCCCCGCAAAACGAACCCCGTACTTACTCCCTCACTCTCTTTCACTCCGGCATCAACGTTGACCTTTACATACCCTTCCGGTGCCGCAGCCCATCCACCGTCATCCCTCTCTCCCCTGTTTTGCCTCTCCATGCGTCTCCCCTCCCTCTCAGACCCCATATCTCCTACACCCTCACTCATCACATCACACACCCTTCTAACAATTCTGTCCGGTTCCACCTCCACCTCATCAAAGACGACCTTGTTACGATGCTCCCAAATTGCCCAAAGAACCCACCATGAACTTGCCACATTCCCCTTCTCCCACTCTCTCCATCTAGCTTCCACCCACCGGCGCGTCGTCACTCTCCCCCTCTTCTTCCCATTCAAACCCCAACCCCTCCCAGACCCAGCGTGCCACTTGACAATCACGAAACAAATGGAGACTCGACTCATTAAAATTATGACAAAAAGGACAAGAAGAAGACTCACCTCCAACTCGAGTAATGATGTTCGATTTCGTTGCCAAGGCCTCCTTACACAGCTGCCAGAAGAAGAGCTTGACACGGGGCTAGACCGGAATTTTCCAGAGCTTATTCCACAGCCACCTCCCCCTCTCACCATTCGATTGTTCCTCCATATCCATCCCCTCTCCTGCAAGCATTTTATACGCCGTCTTTACCGAGTAAATCCCATCCTTCTCCAATCCCCAATACCACATATCCGGGCCACGCCTCGAACTCAGTCGAATATTGAGAACTCTCTCCCTCTCAAAAGGTAGAAATAATTGAGTCACCTTCCCCTCATCCCATCCTGTCCCAGCACCGTTCAATAAATCCGCCACCAGCATGTCCGCATTCCCATTCGCACAAGGAGAGATAATCCTACCCGTTTGCGTGCTTGGAAGCCACGCATGCTGCCACACAAACATACTCAGACCGTCTCCAATGCGTCTTCTCATCCCCTTTTCTAACACACTTCGGGCCTCCACAATGCCACGCCACGCATAACTCGGGTTATACCCAATTCCCGCTTCCATAAACTCCCCATGCGGATAATACTTAGCCTTCATGATTCGCGCCCATAACCCGTTCGTGCAAGTTACTAACCTCCAGGCCTGCTTGGCAAGCAATGCAAGATTAAACAAAAGAAAATCCCGAAAGCCAAGGCCTCCCACTCCCTTCGGCGTACAGATCTTCTTCCAAGCTACCCAAGAAATGCCTCGTTGTCCTTCCCCATGCCCCCACCAGAAGCGCGATACCATCGATCTAAGTTCATCGCAAAAGTTCGAAGGAATTTTGAACACACTCATCACATAGGTAGGAAGTGAATTGGCCACGGCCTTTATAAGAACTTCTTACCCCCCTCGACAATATTTTCCCTCGCCACCCTTGGAGTCTTTTGCTTAGCTTATCCCGGATGATATCAGTAATCACTTTTTTAGACCGTCCAATAACAGTCGGTAACCCCAAATAGCGCTTCTGTTCCTCCACCACATTTACCCCAAGTCTCTCGGCCACCCCGTCCTCCGCCCACTGGAACTCCTTTCTTTGAAAGAGACAGACGTTTTATCAAGGCTCACTAGCTGACCCGAAGCAGCTTCATACCGGCGCAAAATATCATTAACCATATCAGCCTCTCCCAAAGTGGCCCGAACAAAGAAAATGCTATCATCCGCAAATAGCAAATGAGAGATAGCAGGTGCATTATTTGCCACTCGAATCCCGTGAAGAGAATTCCTTTCGACCGCACGTCGCATCAAATTTGATAAGGCCTCCGCACACAGAATAAAAAGATAGGGGATAGCGGGTCCCCTTGTCTTAGCCCTCTCTCCGGACAAAACTCCTCCGTGGGTGACCCATTAATAAGCACCGCGAACTGAACCGTAGTCACACAATCCATGACACGCCTTACCCAACTCCCATCGAAGCCCATCGTCTCCAAAACTCGTCTCAAAAATTCCCACTCCACTCTGTCATATGCTTTCGCCATGTCCAATTTAATTGCCATATGTCCCTCGCTTGACCTGGAATTCTTCATATAATGAAACATTTCGAAGGCAATTAAAATATTATCCGTGATTAATCGTCCGGGCGTAAAATCACTCTGATTGTCTGACACAATCTCTCCCAAGAAAATCTTCAGTCTGTTAGCAAGAACCTTTGAAACAAGTTTATAGACCACATTACACAAACTAATTGGTCTAAATTCCCTCATTTTATCCGGTGCTTTCTTCTTCGGGATCAAGACAATATTAGTCTTATTATACTCAATTTCTTTAGAAGACTCCCCGTAAAATACCGAAAACAAGACTCACCACATTGGGGCCGATAAGGTGCCAGTAAGATTGATAAAATAACCCGTTCATTCCATCCGGTCCCGGAGCTTTAAGCGGATGCATTTGATTAAGCGCTTCCACCACCTCCTCCTCACGGTACTCAGCTCGCAACACCAAATTCATACGGTCAGACACTCTTCCCTCCAACCCTTGAAGCACATCATCAAACTGTGATGGTCTCGATGTAGCAAAGAGTTCACGGAAATAATCCATGGCCACCCTCCCAATAGCCTCGTTCCCGATCAGTGTCACCCCGTCTCATCGACTAGGCTCCCAATAAAATTCTTACTTCTCCTCTCCCCAGCTCTCATGTGAAAAAAATTTGTATTCCGATCACCATCCCGAAGCCATAGTGCACGCGAGCGTTGTCGCCAATATTGTTCTTCTTGTCGACCCAACTCCGCAATTTCCGCCACAAGTTTTCGCCTTTGCCTCACTTCGTCCTCAGTTCGAGCCCCCACATCCAACCGAGCCAATTGTTTGCGCTTTCGCGAGATAGACCATCCAATTTTCCCAATGCTAGTCTTTTTCCAAGCCTGGAGCTCCCTCCCACACTCCCTAAGCATACCCCCTAGATTGCCGTTCCCTTTCTCCATTCCCCTAATCACAGCTTCCTCGCACCCCTCCTCCCCTACCCATAGTTGCTCAAAGCGAAACACCCTTCTCGGCCACTACAAGAAAAACTAAAACAGGCGACCGAAATATGGCGACTGATCTATTTAGTCGCCAAATTGGCGACTGATTTTCAAATTGGCGACTGAAATCAGTCGCCAATTTGGCGACTGTCTTTTTTTAAAAGGGAATAAAGCTTGGCGACCGAGAATTAAAATATGGCGACTGATTTATGTGTAGTCGCCAAATTGGCGACTGAAATTCAGTCGCCAAAATGAATTTCAGTCGCCAATTTTCTTAGTAGAAACCAGGCTGTCACTTTTTAAAAAAGGAATCTATTTGGCGACTGTTTTTTGAAAATTGGCGACTGATGTAGGAGTAGTCGCCAAATTTGGCGGCGAAAGGCGATCGCCAAATTGCTTTTCGATCGCCAAATTTTTTATAGAAAACAGAAGACCTCTCTCCTGCTTTACTCTTTCGAAACAAAAAAAAAAAAAAGAAGAAGAGAGGAAAGCAGCGGGCGAAACAGGCGACGACAACAACCACACAACCACACCACCACTTCCACCACTTCCACCACCGTGACCACCGTTCTCATTGCCTCCATCACTCTCTTTAATTAGGTTAGTTTTTTTTTGTTTAATTTCAGTTTAATTTGTTTAATTTGTTAGATTAATTTGTAGTTAGTTTGATTAATTTGTGGTTAGTTTGTTAGATTTATTTGTAGTTAGTATGTTAGATTAATTTGTAGTTAGATTTAGTTTAATTTGTGTTTGAATTAAAAGGGAATGATTAAGGGGGTTTGTGTTTAGGTTTAGGGTTATGGGTGGGGGTGGAGGTCGGCCGTGGGTGGTGGCGGTGGGGGAAGGGTGGCCGTGGGTGGTGGCGGTGGGGGAAGGGTGGCGGTGGGTGGTGGCGGTGGGGGAAGGGAATTATTGTTATTATTATTAGTATTAGTATTAGTATTATTATTAGTATTTGTATTATTATTATTATTGTTATTATTATTATTATTATTATTATTACTAATTAAACCGCCTTATTATTATTAATGTTAAGCTAAGTGAAACCGTCCTTTGCATTAATGGAATTAGCTAAGTGGAACCGTCTTTTGGATTAAGAGAAATTATCTATTAGCTAAGTAGAACCTTCTTTAGGACTTGATTTTGATAAATTTAGTTTGATAATTCATGTTATTGATGAATTGAGGTAGAATAACCTTGTTATTTTTGTTTTTCTTTTCTCTTTTCAGGGTTGTCACCGTTGCTAGGCACCACCGTCTGTGATAGGCTTTGTTGCTTCTTGTTTTCTTTTCATTTTTGCTTTTACTTGATTAGGTAACCTCTTCTTACCAGTTACTTTTTAAATTTACTAATTTTAGTTCAAATTATGTTACGGACTTTAGGATAGAAGCCTTTACTATGTGGTTGAATTGGGCTATTGATTGACTTCGGATCATAAGATGATCCTTGAGCCGACGGGATTATGGTAAGTTTTATTCTTTATTAGTCTACTATTTTTTTTTTTATTTTTTTTTTTTAAATAATAATTGTTTGTAATTTTACATGTTCAAAATAAATGCAGGTTTATGGACAATTGCGTGGTACGAGGTGTCACGAAAAGCACGAAGACTAATTTCGTGGGTCCAATTCCTACGTCGTGGACACAAGCTTCTCCTGCACAAAGAGATGCGTGGTTCAATAACTTTCGGGTATATATTTTCCGTATTTCTTTGTTTTAATAACCAAGGTTATACTTTTATAAATACTAAAAGGTTATACTTTTATAAATACTAATATGAAATTTTGTCGCTTTTTTTTTGTAGCAAGCATATGCTTGGTCACCGTCTCAAGAACGGAATGTCCGTATCAGGTACGAGGAAGTCGGTACTCGACGATATCGGGACGTGATTTGGAAGGTAGTTAGGCGCCCAAAGGAACCAGAGAACATGAAAGGTATTTAATTAACTTGTTTTGTTATTTGTATTAATTAGTATATACTCTCTTATATTATAAATAATATCAGTAACTTATTAGTTATGATTTCATATGTGTAATTGCAGGTGACAAGTATGAAGGCTTAATAAAGCATACCAAAACTCCCGCTTTTCGGGAAGAAGTCTAAGCAAGCATCCCTCAACAAAAGAGGAGGAAAGGAAGACGCCGTGAACGAGCCAACTCATTACGCGGGTTCACGATCGTTCTGGAATCGTATGTTGGGGGTAAGTTTGTCTATTATTTCACACTTTTTTTTTGTTTTCAATACAACATGTTTATTTTATGTTAGATTTTTTGTTGATTTTCTAACATGTATGTTTTTTTTTCATTCGAGAGGAAAGAAGAAGTCACGGCCCGATTGCGACGGTACGGAATCTGCTTTACGGACACGCATTCCAGGGTTGACCACAAAGGAGTTAGAACTTGGACTAAGCCAAAAGACAAGCAATTATATGTAAGTTTCCGTAACACTTAATTTTTGTTAATTTACTCTCTTTTAAAATGTCGTATATAAGGTGGTTACCATATTAACTTACAACCATTTGTTTAATATTGTAGGAAGCATTTGAACAAGAAAAAGCCGCCAATCCAGAAACTCCGGATAATGACATATGGTTTAAGTTGGTGGATGGCTTCAAGAAAGGGAACGTGTATGGTACCGGAAGTTCAACACCGGCTTTCTATGAGAAAACGCGTAGGAGATCGACTTCAACAATTCCCAGCAACACGTATCAACCGGGAATTATTAGTCAACTTCAAGGTCAAATAAAAGAGCGTGATGAACGTGATGCCAAACGTGATGAAGAAGATGCCAAACGTGATGAAGAATTGCGCCAAATGAAGGAAAGAATGGCAATGTTTGAGACTTGGTGGCAAGGTTGTAACCCCGGACCTAGACCCAACTACGATCCAAATAATCCGCATGGTCCACAAGGGGGGAGTGGAGCCGGTGTTGGCTTCCAAGTATGATGATTTTAGCATGTAAGCTTGTAAAACTTGAACACTTTAGACTTGAACATTTAGAATAGCTTAGCTTGTAAAACTTTCATTTTCAATATATGAAATGAAGTTTGAGAAATTGGGAGGTGTTGGGTTGAAATGTATGGTGTTGTGTGTTGAAATTTGGGATGTATGGTGTTGTGGAACATCGGTTTGTATGCAGGTTGTAAATATTTGGCTAGCAATGAAAACGAAAAAAACCACCAAAACTTACAGTAGCTTTGGCGACTGATTTGTGTTTTAGCGATGAAAAGCGATCGCCAAATTGGCGACTGATTGACAAGGTAGTCGCCAATTTGGCGACTGATTGACAAGGTAGTCGCCAATTTGGCGACTGCCTTTCAGTCGCCAAAACACAAATTAGTCGCCAAATTTGGTCGACCAAATCGCTCGTCACCCAAAAAGGCGATCGAAAAAGCATTTGGCGATGCTCATCGATGATCACGCCAATTTGGCGACTACCTTTAATCAGTCGCCAAATTGGCGACTACCCTATCAGTCGCCATTTTTGACATTTGGCGACTGATTTGTCAGTCGCCAAATTTGGCGACCGACTTTAGTCGCCAAAGCTAGAAAAGGCGACTAAGGTCCGCGACTGACCTTTGGCGACTGATTTCAGTCGCCAAATTGATTTTGGCGACTGATTTCAGTCGCCAATTTCAGTCGCCTGTTTTAATTCTTTTTGTAGTGGGCCCACTATCCTCCTCCACACGGTCAAGAACAAGCCGGATTGGCGCATGATCCGACCACTCACGAACAAGATGGAAAAGCTTAGCATATGGAAACATCTCGAACCAGGCACTCGTACCCATTGCTCGGTCAAGAACACACTGTCTATTAGCTTCCCCACTTTGCCCATTGTCGAAAGTAAACTGGTACCCTTCCCAAAGCACATCCCTCAGTCCACACTCATCCACCACTGCGTGAAAATTATTCATCTGCCACTGAGGTCTACTCCCTCCTTTCATTTCAGTCGAATACAATATCTCGTTGAAATCTCCAATACAAAGCCAAGGTAAATCCGATTTAGTGTGAAGCAAACGAAGCAAATCCCAAGACAGATGGCGATCAGAAGCAGCTGGCCATCCATAGAAACCCGTCACACGCCACTCTCTATTCTCCTCTTTCACCGAGAAGTCCATATGATGGACCGAAGCCGACATAAATTGACACTGAATATCACGACGCCACATAAAAGCGAGACCCCCCGACCGACCCATACTATCCACTTCCATCCCATTATACCCATCCAATCGCTCCCTCACCCTCCTCATATCACGACCACACAATTTTGTCTCGCAAAGAAAAAGTATGGCCGGGGCTTCCCTTCGCACGAACTCACGAAGGGCACGAACCGTGTCGGGGTTGCCCAATCCCCGACAGTTGAGGCTTAAGATATTCATTTTGTCGGGCGGGGTTGAGCTCCCTCAACCTCTGCCTCAGGTATTAAGACGCCCCCGTCTATCAGCAGTCTTGATTTCTTTCCCCCCTCCATCTCGTCCACTTCCTCTCGCCCTCTTTTTCCACCACTTATTCCAGTAATCTCCCCAGTCTCCACCATCCCAACCCGTTCAAAACGTCGCCAAGTCTTCCCCACCACCCCACGGTTTCTCCCCTCCACTTCGTTCTCCTCCATTCCCCTCTGTTCTGCCTGTCCCTCCTCATACTGCACTTCGCCTTCCCCTCCTACTCCCTCCCCGACAACACCTTCCCCAGTGCACCCATACGACCTCCCATCCTCCACCCTACTCCTTTGCACCTGCTCCTGCACAACATTCATCACCACCCTGTCCTCCCTTCTGCCCAGTTGCCAATAACTTACCTCCTGCATCTCCATCATCTTCTCCCCCCCCCCCCTCCGCCACTCTGTACCCCCTTGTCTTCTGCAGCCTCCTTCATCGAAGCCAAATGCTTACTTCCATCCCCTTTCCCACCCTTCTTGTATTTAAAGTTAAGAGCAATCGACTGCAATTTTTCAATCATTCTATTGATCTCAGATTCCTCCTCCGCCTTCCCCATCTTATCAAACTCCGCATTCAAATCCCTCCTCGCTTTCCCAGATCCCTCCGTAGTAGTCTTCGTAACTTTCCACGGTGAGGCCCGAAGCCATTCCCCGAACTTCAGGTCGCCTTCATCATATGGTCCCTCATCACAATCTTTCTCCCCATGCCCCATTACCCCACATCCGTAACAAAAAATAGGAAGTCGTTCATATTTCACAGTGAAGTCCACCACCTTCGCTTCCTTCATTTTTATTGGGACAGAGTCCTTTAAGGGTTGCCTTACATCCTGGAGTATGCGAATACGTATAGCTCTATCGATATCAGGATTAGGGCCAAACTCAGCATTGATAAAAGTCCCAAGACACGAACCGATATTTCGAGCATTTGTCACACTAGTTCTTCCACCAACAGGTAAATCATACACCCGAGACCAAATAGGGAAATGAAATAGAGGCACGTCTGTAAGTTTACCTTGCTCGTTAGGTTCATTGAAACACCACACAAACTTGTCGAAATGCCATGGTTGCCCCTCCAAAACCCTAGCTTTATCTTTTTCCGCACCAAATTTGAAGACGAATAACTTCTCTTTAGCATCGACCACGTTCCCTATAACCGGCAGTGACGGATTCCAAAGACGAGTCATGGTATCAATTGCCGCTCTCACGTTAATCGATTTCGACGCCCAGATTTTACCCACCAATAACAGCTTACTCCTATCCTCCACCGTATCTGCATCATCATCCCACTCTATTGCCTGGCTGCCCCCCTCCACCATAGGCTCTTTCCCATTCCATGTCCGACCCGATGAACCACTCCTCTGCTGGCCCTGCATAAAGAAACAACAAACAACAAAAAAAGAACAAAAGAAATCAAGTCTCACGATCAAACAATCGTGAGAGGAGACCTCGAGAAGAAGGAGAAACTAAGAGCAAAGGTAGACGGAAGCCCTAGGAATTTCGTGAAACCCTAGACCTATTTTTAAGAGTTGCTGGCAGATAGTTTTAGTAGTGGAGTAATCCGTTTAAAATTCTGGAATATTATATTTAATTCTTTCTTATTTGTCAAAATTATTCAATATACTTTATAGTTGTCTCTGAATTACTTTCTAATATCCACTTGCATTTCATCTTAGGCACACATTTACCTTTCTTGATCCATTTACAGCACTAAATATGGTCTTTATTGTTTATATCTATAAAACTATATTAAAAGGATAACCTTAAAAGGCCACGTAGACAAAGCCACATAGGCGAAGAAAAAGTCACGCGTGCATTACGAATGCCACATCTCTAAATCTATATAATCTATACTATATAGTTAAAAGGCAACTTAATACATTTAATTTTTGCCATGTAGTATTATCATAATTAAATTCTATTAATTTATATTGTTAATATTAAGGCTACTTTAATAAATTTATTAAAATTCATTATAAGGGTTTAGTAATATTTTTTTTATGTGGAAATCATAAGATCATGATTTAAATTATAAAAATAAATTAAGAATTTAGTCTCATCATTTAAATCATTCAATTTGTTCATCTAACTCCTCCTTAACCATAAATATAGTAGCTAAAAGGTCTTATATAGTAAATAAAAAATCTAATAATTTGGATTATAAAGCTACTAATATCTACAAATTTATAAATATAATTAAAAGAAAAACCAAAATATCTATCATCATCAATATGTCATATTTTAACTATATAGTTAAAAGGCAACTTAATACATTTAATTTTTTTGCCATGTAGGATTATCATAATTAAATTCTATTAATTTATATTGTTAATATTAAGGCTATTTTAATAAATTTATTAAAACTCATTATAAGGTTTAGTAATATTTATTTTTGTGTGGAAACCATAAGATCATGATTTAAATTATAAAAATAAATTAAGAATTTAGTCTCATCATTTAAATCATTTAATTTATTCATCTAACTCCTCCTTAACCATAAATATAGTAGCTAAAAAGTCTGATATGTAGTAAATAAAAAATCTAATAATTTGAATTATAAAGCTACTAATATCTACAACTTTATAAATATAATTAAAAAGAAAACCAAAATATCTATCATCATCAATATGTCATATTTATATTACATATACAAGATAACTTTTTAAACGACTTTCATGCAAAGTGGAGTTTGTAAGAAAAAAAATTAATAATAATAATAATAATAATAATAATAATAATAATAATAATAATAATAATAATAATAATAATAATAATAATAATAATAATAATATTTAATAGCCATAAAACGCATCCTCAATTGTTTATATATTTTTTATGGAAGGCAAAATTTGTAAGCAAAAAATTTCTTATCTCTATCGTTAGGAGATTGGTATGTGTCACCGATATTATTAACTTTTTTTTTTTTTTTTGGAAGTTTCGTTAGGTTATGAAGTGTTCATCACATTTTCAATTCCGCGTATGTGTTTGTTTTGTTCTCATTTAGGTGCTATCAAGATTATTTATTGTGTTAAGCTTTTCCAAGGTAAATATACTTACATTTCTACGATTTGATTATCATTCCCTCTTTTTTTCATTACTTAAGGTGAAACTAAGTTAATAACGATAATATTGCATAAAACAAATTCCACTATTATTGTGTTACTTTTTTTTAATAGGTATGATTTATTGAAGAAAGAAGATTATAAGGAGAAGTGAAATACTAAGATTGCTTAAACAACTATATTTTACATACTAACTAAAGATTGGTGACATCAACGTGGAATGGTGGATGATTAATAATTTTTTGAGCATTTATTATATATATTTTGAAATATCACAAAAAGGTGGAAAATTTGAGGAGATGACATAACATTTTTTGTATAATATTGTTTAATAGGTGAAGTATTCGACAATACTGATCCAACTGTTGTTCAAGTTGTTGCGGCTTTAAAATTTTTAGTTCCGCAATTTATTATTTTATTAGCTTCAATTTTATGGGGGTATGAAATGTTAGTTTTGTCATAACATTTCTAATTGTGCGTTTTTTGTTATTTTCATAATTGTTGATGAAATTTCGATATCTAATTTGTGAGGGTGCTCTATATTTGGGGATATTTGTTTGATAATATAGTTTTGTTTAATTTGATTATATGAATACTTATATTATTAATTCATGTTAGCTTGCATTGAGTTACTTTAGTTTTGATAAGGGTATCTTAGTATATCTAATGTATGAAATTTTAATTTCTGATAAACTGTTGTGTAAAAGACTAATTGAATTTATACAACCCTTAAAACATGAAAACCGTAAATTGAATTGATTGTAGTATATTATTGTATTAAATCACTAAAGTATTACACTAGAAACAAAATAATCCGTGAATTTCACGGGTCACAAAACTAGTTTATTATTTATACCCCTTAAGTCCTACAATTTTCATATTTTGAAAAGTAATTGTGAGTTGGAGAGTGTAAATTTTTTGGATTGATACCCATTTTAATTCAATTACTACTCGCTAGATACCACTAAATGGCCGACCAAATATGTATTATGGATTTATGGATATCCATTTATAATATATATACTCTAGTGATTCAGAATGTGAAAAGTAACGAGTTACAACTCTTGTATAGAACTACTCTATAGCATAAAGCTAACCTGAAAGAGTGAAATGATAATAGCCCAAAGTTAAAATTTGATTATATTTTTATTTTTATTTTATTTTTATGACATGATATATTATGATAAATATCGACATATTTAATCGATTATATATATATATATATATATATTTGAGTATAGTTTATTTATAAGTTTATTAACTAATTTAATTAGATTATTTGCTATTAGGCTAATCCGATATATTAAATGGTCTTATACAATCATTTGTGTTTGAAAAGTACTGTATAAATTTTCCACGAGCTCTTGGGAATATTACATGTCCAGCCCATATGTGGATGGACCGGAAGTGGGCTTGTGCAAGAAGGCCATTCTCTAATTAATACTTCTTGATGCCTTGAAGTTGAAGCTTTACGATAGAGGTCAAGATAAAAGAGTTGGTTACATTATCATTCTGCAACTCTCCTATTCCGCAGGATAATATATAAATTCTGTTTGGTAAAACTACCTGAAAAAGTAGCTGAAACTTGAAAAGGTAGCTGAAAACTGGAAAGCTAACTGAAACCTGAAAAGGTAACTGATAAGATAGCTGAAAAAGAGGAGCTGATAAGTTAACTGATTATATAAAAATGTGTTTGGCAAACTAGCTGAAAATGTAGCTGATTTTGGTAAAATGACGTAAAAAGATATGAAAACTATTTAATATTATAGAATAAAGGGGTACCAAATGGAAAATAAGTCATTTCAGGTACCTGATTTCTCAAATGCTACCTGAGGTAACATTTCATTTCAGGTACCTTATTTGACCAAATAAGCTACTTGTCAAACACTTGTAAAAAAATCAGGTAGCTGAAATTTTGGTCAAATAAGCTACCTGAAGTGTCGTGCCAAACAGAGCCATAGTGTTGGAAAATTAAGGCTAATTTGCACTCATAACGAAAGTAACCAATCGATAAGTATACCGCAAACAATAATAAAATCTGACGCTATTTAGGCTCAAATCCAAAGCGTAACCCTCCAAGACGGAAGTAAATTCACCAATCGTAAAGACTAGAATTTGCACTATAATAATAGTATCTATACAACGTAACCGTCCCGGATTAGCTACTCCGTATCAATTTGGAACCCACAAATGTTAAAGTAAACCACATGTAGTCGTCCTCCAATACAATTGGTAAAGGATAGCAATTATACCCTAGAGTAACCCGTTAATTATTGTACAAGAACATGTGTTCTAGTGTCTCCCATCCTAAAACTCCGATGTTTTTCTCTACCAAATCACCTTGTTTGATAATGTTTTGCGAGATTCTGTTATTACTGTTTCCAAATGAACTCTTTCCATTATATGAAAGCTCATGGAAAAAAATTCCATATACCACCATTTTCATTAAAGACATTATTTTTTTTTTGGCATAGCTAAACCAATAAACCAAATAGTTTTTTTTTTTTTTTTTTTGACAACTGATAATAAAGGGTTTCTACATTCTCATGGCCTAACGCGCAACTGCGCAAGCCCATGAGCTATTCTATTCATTCTCATAGGTAGATAACTAAAACATAAACAATGGAAGCATGCAAACAAAACATATATGTCTTCAAGGATCCCTTTAATTAGATGATGTTTGCACTCGATTCCTGCAATTTGGTTCAGCAGTTGAAGGCATTCAGAAGAGACGTCCAGATGTAGTATGCCACGATCACGTGCCCATTCCAAGATTTTCCGAATTCCCAAAGCCTAGGCTTGTAGAGCCGACTCTACGTACTCTAGTCTTGACACCCCCTTCAAAAAGGATAACTCCTCCCAAATCATAGACAACCGGACCAATTGTGGCATCATAAGAACCATGCCAACTCGCATCCACCTTCACCTTTATAGCTTGACATTTCCCTTGCCACCAATAACATAAAAGGGGCGGCAATGGCGAATCATAGCCTAACTACCGTCATCCCTACTCGGACCAATAATAGCATTCCCCTCCTTCCCTTCACTACTCAACTAAGCAGCGGTAAGTGCTATAGCCGCAATTAGTGGCCAAAGCTTAAAGAAGAACTGGGGAACGAACTTCTTACCTCTAAAGATGACATTATTACGCAACACTCATTGACTCCATAGCGTAGCTAGAAACTATAAGATCCGATGATCACTCTTCTCAAGCTTACCCAAATAATAGATCCAATTAATAATCCATTCTCCAACACCCACATTCGAACTCTGACTCGTGTTAATACCCAAAGACGAGCCAACCCAAACCCTTGTCGTTATACAACAATCCCTAAACGAGTGTTCCAACGATTCTATCACATTCTTATTCTTAATACAAAGCTGACAAGAGTGATCCACCAACAAACTCCTTTTGGCAAACCACTCCTCACAGGGAGTGAGTTAGTAAGCTAAGTATCTTCAACACCAAAACCTTCCACATCTGAGGACCGGGTAATTGCCATAAACGAGATTTACAAAACCTCTTGCTAATAACGTTTAACCTCGTCCTATCCCTAAGTGACTCCTTTAGTTCCATAAATCTTCCAAACACAGTACCAATAAATCAAATATAATTCAGTGGTTGTACAATGTAACTTTGTAGTTTATATGCATATTAACATCAACACAAAACTAACCTTGTCTTAGATATATCGTCACAGTGAACCAACAAATAAATTGAGTGTTATGACTTGAGTCATTTAAGTAACGATAATACTCTAATTAGGTACTCCTTTCGTCCCGATCATTTTGTTGTCCTATTTCATTTTAGTAACGATAACATTGTTTGGTTGCTGGTGTAGGAGTTGAATTCCATAACAATTTACAACTATCTTGGTTGCCATTTCCCCATTATGTAGGTCTTCGAAATTTCTAGAAATATTGAATGTTTACATTTTGCTAAAAAAATGGCAATCAAACAAATTCCCATTTTGTAATTCATTAGATTTCTCAATTTATATGATTTGCAAGAGGTAACTAAACGATACTATTAGGCTGGCATCCGGAAATTGATTTAGGAGTTTTCAATTACCTAGGAGAAGAATCATGTGATTTGGGCAACCGAACAATCCATTTTTTCAATTCATGTGAACTTTTACCACCTTTATAGTGGCAACCAAATGATACCAAGTAATAAAGGGTAATAGAAGGGACTTCAACTATCATATTTTTTTTACAGTTAAGAACCTTTACTATATTCAGTAAGGATCTATACCCTAATTCCGTTAAGTTTTCCCTTAAATTTACTTTGGATATTGAATTGTGTCAAACTTAGAGAGAGGAGATTATTCCATAATATTTGAAAACCTTTATTATTATCTTTCATTATGAACAATAAGTGTATACTTCGTACAATACATCATGATACGTTATAAAATCTAACTTTTATAGGTTATAGAGTATAAACTCAACAATCAACATAATAAATACTAGTATAAAGTAACTCGATTACATTGAACATAACTCTCTAATAAACCCCTCCAAACTAGAGTAGGCAATGGGCCGTGCTGGGCCGGCCCGCGTGCCGGCCCGTCATGCCTTTCCCCAAAATTGGCCCGGGCCAGACACGGATATTGAGCTCCTCGGGCCGTGCCGTGTCAGGCCCACTGATCCAAACCTATGCCGCGGCCCGCTTAAGGCACGACCATTTTCGTGCTCGGGCCGTGCCTAGCCCATGGGCTTTTCATGCCTTGTCCGTGGGCCGGCCCATGTGCTTTAATATTTTTTTATTTTAAAGAAAACGTTATATAATTGATATATTTTTTGTACTTTTTGTTTAATAAATGATGATTAATGGTTTAAATATATATTTTATTAAATATTAATGTAATTTTTGTTTAATAAATGATGATTAATGTTTTAAATATATATTTTATTAAATATTAATGTACTTTTTGTTTAATAAATAATGATCAATGGGCCATTCTTCGGGCCGGGCCGTGCCAAGCCCGTCGTGCCTGGTGCGTGCCGGGCTCCACCGTGCCTGTGCCGTGCCGTGTCTGGGCACAAAATTCTGAAGAAAATCGCGTCGGAGCCCGTCTCAAGCCCAGTCGTGCCGTGCCCGTGCTTCCTCGATTTTCTCGCTGGGCCGGGCCGCCCACCGGCCCGCGGCCCTTTATGTCAACTCTACTCCAAACCCAAGAGAATTTGATAAGATTTTCATGTCCTCACGGGTCCAAATCTAATTCACAATCCATTCAGTTTTGTCCAAAAAACCAAAATAACACATACCATTAAACCTATATCAAACCAAATAAAGCATTATCCTCTGATAATAATCAAATTCCACAAACCGGACTTAATATTTACTCTTGACTCCGAACCATCAAGTGAACAACCCTAGTTATCAAAATAAAATGTGATTAAAAATATCAAACCCAACAAGGAAAACGGATCATAAACCCAACAAAGAAAGCCCAACTAGGGTTGAACAACAAACACACACACATAAAACCCAACCAATTCACAAACCCTAAAAAACCTCCCTCCCTACATCTCTCCCTCTTATACCATTTCAGCAGCACTCGCCTCACATTCCTTCATTTTTTGTGCACTTGTTCTGTAAGCTTATCTTACTACGCAATCATGGCGGCCGAGAGGGTATTGTCCCAAAAGGAGGAAGACATCCAACTTATGTTGGGTTCTCATGTTCATCTTGGTACCAAAAATTGTGATTATCAAATGGAGCGTTATGTCTTCAAGCGTCGTTCTGATGGTACTTTTCTTTTATTTTCCCATCTTTTATTTCATTGTTTTTTTGTTAAAGTTTTGATCTTTTTCGTATTTGTCTTTGTATATTTAATGTGTAATTTATGGGTTTTTGATGGATCTGTTCATGGTTTCCTGTGATTTTATGCTGTTTTTTATTATGGTGGTTGTGTAATTTTAATTATGTAGATGATGATTAATGGAGGTTTTTGATTAGGTATTTCTGATTTCTGTTTTATCTGTAAAGCGATGTCGGATGTACGTAGCCTTACCCTTATGTTAGTAACATTAGGAAGCTGTTTTCGAAAAGCGGTGTCAGATTTACGTAGCCTTACCCTTGCATTAAGAGACTGTTTCCGAATGACTATGGATTTCTGATTGTTATGATAATTGAGGAAAATCAATTGATTGTGTCGGATTATGTGTTTGTGTTTCCTCACTTAAATTTTGTTGATTGAATTTGAGAATTTATTTTTGTTCATTTTGTATCACTTTTATGTGAAGTGAATTAATCATTACATTTTCGGGTTTAAATCGATTAATGTCGAAATAAGCTTGAATTTTTGGTATGGATAAAGAAAGCGCGCCTGTTATATGTGATCTTGTTGTTCGATTAGACTTATTTGAGGCGGTTTTACACTAATATTGTGTAATACGGATCCCAATTACATAAAACATGGCCCATAGGTTTAGAAAAGTAGTTTCATATTGTGTAATACGGATCCCAATTACATAAAACACGGCCCATAGGTTTAGAAAAGTAGTTATTAAAAGGATCGGTTTTACAATATATACTTAAAAATATTTTTGAGTTTTTTTATGTTCTGAATTAATTAATATTGGGTACGATAAATTGTGATTGTATGAAGTTTAAAAATAACTTAATTTGGGTTACGATAAACTGTGATTTGTGTTGTTTCTAAGTTCTGAATTACTTAATTTTGGGGTACGATAAACTGTGATTGTATGGAGTTTGATAATTACGTGTTGAAATGGTTTGTGATAGGGATTCACATCATCAACCTAGCCAAGACATGGGAGAAGCTACAAATGGCTGCTAGAGTTATCGTTGCAATTGAGAACCCACAAGATATCATTGTTCAATCTGCTAGACCATATGGTCAAAGGGCTGTTCTCAAGTTTGCTCAGTACACTGGTGCTCATGCCATTGCCGGTCGTCACACTCCTGGTACTTTCACTAACCAGCTTCAGACATCTTTCAGCGAGCCCCGTCTTCTGATCCTCACTGACCCCAGGACTGACCACCAGGTATGCTTTGGTAACCGAACATTTGTGAATGTTTTTTTTTTCCGATTTGGACATGTTTCTTGAGTTTTACTAATATATCTGATTGATTGTCTTTGTTCAGCCTATTAAGGAAGCTGCCTTGGGAAACATCCCCACCATTGCTTTCTGTGATACTGATTCGCCAATGGGTTACGTTGACATTGGTATCCCTGCCAACAACAAGGGCAAGCACAGCATTGGTTGTTTGTTCTGGCTTCTTGCTCGTATGGTGTTGCAGATGAGGGGAACCCTTCGACAAGGACAGAAGTGGGATGTTATGGTAATAATCTGTCGATACATTCCTTTACATATGATGTGGATGTGTGTTCTTAGCAATGATGCGATATTTATTGTGTTCTTAGCAATGATGCGATATTTATATTGTAACATGGTTGTCTGTGCAGGTTGATTTATTCTTCTACAGAGAGCCAGAAGAGGCAAAGGAGCCAGAAGACGAGGAAGTTGCACAGGGGGCTGATTATGGTATGCCAGAGTATGCAGCTGGTGCACTGGGTGCTGCGCCTGGTGAATGGGGTGCATCGGACGCCAATTGGGTTGATGTACCCACCCCTGTCCCTGCTGTTGCCGACTATGTTGCAGCTCCAGGTCAGAAGTGCTTCAATTTTTTATTGTTGTCAATGAAATCGCTTAGTACAAAAAAATCCATTAACCCAAATGACTTGGCGGCGATAGTTAACCTGAATTGTTTCATTGGTCTATTTATGAAAAATGGAAAAACTAGCTCAATCAGACACTAGCACGTGTTTAGGAAAAATAATTGTTTTTTTAGCTGAATATAAATTGTTACCCACCCATTTTTGTGCAAACAATGCGGCTTTTTCGAAACGACCTGCCTTCAAACAAGCTGAATTCCTCTTTAACAAGGACGCGAGTAAAATTATGTGTAGGGAATTTGTACGAGACCTAATGTTTTTACTCGTTTAATTCATTTTAGGAGCCATACTTATGTACGATACATCAGTCAATGATATTTGTATGGAATTTGTTCGAGAAATTATAAACGTGTTGGGCTCTTCCTAGTGTTTTGTATTATACTCCATTACTCGTAATAATTAATGATTTGCAACTTCAAAACAATCATTTTCTGTTGATAACCACAGAGTATGTTTTTGTTTCGAAGGCGTGTCCACGAACCATATCCCCTCTTCTGAATGGGTTATTATGTCTGAAAAATCGTCCCTGATCATCAGAAACATGGAGATACGCAACCTTTAATATTTATTAATGTATTTTTTATGTCATATTATTGATGGATTTGAATATGTGAAATGTAGCTGCAGTGGCCGCCGGTGAAGGATGGGATGTGGTGGCTGCCCCAACTGATGATGCTCCAGTTTATGCCGCTGCTGCTCCAGCAGCCACTGGATGGGATTAATAAGACCGTCCTTTTTGGTGGTTGATTTTTGGTTCCGGAAAATGTTGGCACCCAGACTATCGAAAGCTAGTTTTGCATTTTGAGTTTAGTACTTTAGTTGTATGGATTTAGTCGAACTGCAAAATGTTTGTTTATCACTCTCATCTTTTTTTTTTTTTTACTGCTACTCTTTATTTCATCGACTTAATGGCACTATAGTTTTCTACCGACAATTTTAGTATGAAAACTTCTCTCGATTAGTATTCTCTACATTTTTGTTGATTTATCCAAATTAATGCAATTTCCATCAATTGTTACGTTCATTGCTACGCAACCCATTTTGCTCGATCTCCTCTTTCTGTGGTCCTGTAAGTCACTAGAGATAAATGGATGATACAAGGGTGTGGGATGGGAAGAAGCTGATTATATTCTAGCAACGGATGTGTGTCGTTGCTGCGGTTTGGAAGAGCGAAGCTGTATTTGCCAATGCTGGTCAAGTTGAGGGTTAATATGAATATATGATAAAACCAAGAAGAATGGCTTGAACTGAAGCTAGAACGCTTCCTGGAGGTCTTCGAAAGTTACCAATTGCCATTTTTAGTACGAGCTTGGTAAACCGAGGATATGTATTGGGGAATGGGGATTCAAACCGGTTTATCTACAAATCATGGATATCAAGTTAACCGGTTTCTTGAACCAAGTGTAGACATTGGCTACCAAAGTTCGCAAAGGCGACCAAGGATATTTTTATTAACCTATTTGGTTAACACAAATTCTCATTAAAGACGGATGCTTTACGTCATAAGTTGAAGACGGATAGTATTCATCTCAAGTATCCGTTTTCAACTGATAACGAATAGTGGTCGTCTTCAATGAGACGGACTGATTAATTGATTGCAGTAGGCACTACTTGTTGATTATCATTAGGACAACAAATCCGAAATGAGGATGTGCAAGCTACAACTAGCGCGTTTTTTTTTTTTTTTTTTTTTTTTTTTTTTTTTTTTTTTTTTTAAATAAGCTATACCTTACTTTTTTTTTGTTCTTGTTTCTTTTTTTTTTTCTTTTTAAATGAGGTTTAAGACCCATACAATATATTGGGGAATGAGGATTCAAACCGGTGATCTATTGTCACTGTTCCGGGTGTGATTACGAAGCAGATTTGTTACCACGTAAGCTTGTAGAATGATGACTTTGCTTGACTCTTCCTCTCGGCCTCTCCTGAAACAATGAACAAACTGAGGGCTCGGCTTGGTACCGGCGAACTCACTCCGACGCTCAAGTCAGTAAACTTAAAGGGATTAAGTTGTGTGTTACTTGGCACAATGTATATTGTAGAGAGATAAGGGAGTTTATACCAGATTAGTATGTTTAATTGATTATTTGCGGATCCTTTTCTCGTTGAGAGAAGTGGAGTATTTATAGACTTTCATCTTTTGTCACGTAGTGGCCAAGTGACTAGCAGGTGGAAAGACTGTTCTACCCTCGGTCGGGGGGCCCATGGCAGGTCGGCGGGCCCTGTTGACTCCATGCCGAGGGGTCTTGGATGTGAGTACGCGGATGTGTATCCCTTGGCTAGTTACCTAGCCGAGACCCAGTGACAGCCGACAGTGCCGCGTCGGTTAGGCTGTCCAAGGTGTTGACTTGCTGTGGATATCTTTGACCTTGCTCAATATGTTGACTCGGTCAGCGGGTGCAGAATATGCCCCATCAGTCACCATTAGGTTAAGACCTCTTAGGTTGCAAGCTAGGTTGCACGGACACTCCTCCGTATCGGCGTTCCAGTGTCGGACACCCGTGTCGGACACGACACTCGTCGCACACACGTCAAAAGACTCAAAACGTGTCGGACACTTGTAAAACCGTGTCTAACTTTCATCTTTTATTTGAGCACGTGTCCATGGTATTTTGAGCCGTGTCCATGGTATTTGGACACACCTTCAAACGAAATCAAGTTGAATTTAAGGTAAATGACGTGAATTATTATATGGTTGAATTTGGTGGGGAAATAAGTTGAATTAGCGGTAAATGATGTTCTTTAGACTAGTAATGAGATGTCGAAATAGATTGATTATAAGTTGGTTTTTGGTTTTGGAAATGAGAATGAGTTATAATTAACGTAAAGTTTTACCTTCACTTATTTAAATTTAATATTCAAATACTTTTTCAAAAATAAAATCGCACATAATAACTATAAAATATATTTTATTAAATATAAATGACGTGTCCCGTGTCCTAAATTTCATGAGATGTCGTGTCGCGTGTCCGTGTCGTGTCAGTATCCGTGTCCGTTTTGGTGCTACCTTGGTTGCAAGCTACCCCTTGTAAGAAATGTGTTGTGACGGCCTCACTTTATTTGAGAAACAATGTCACGGCCACAGCCTGTCTTACCTCCTGTACGGCAATTTTAATTTTTGTTGAACAATAATAATGATGAATGTACTTCTCAACCTGTAAAAGAAAAACCAAAGAAATAAGAAATGCCAATTGTCGGACGGACCTCAACCGGGTCCTGTTTTATCATCGTCTGAATCCTTGACGTCTTCACCTGTATTCAAACATGACCAAGATTCGTACCGTCCAAAAACCTCAAACCAGAAACTAAGCACCAACTCTTAGCGTCAAGCAGCAAAGTTTTCGAATGCTAGTCTTAAATGCGATTCAGGCCTCATAATGCCAGTCGAACCTGCACTTTCAGTATAGTAGGCAAGATCTCGATCCCTTCTTCACCAAACAAATAGAACCATGGTAAATTATATATAATGTTATCAAAGTAGAAACACGTTGGTACGTTAGTCGGCCGGTCACATAACCGGTGAGAGTATCACAAATCCGTAAATAGGGTAGGGAGTAGCACAATAGTACAATACAATGAGAAATATAAAGAGAACTAGGGATACAAAATGGAGCTGCAGTCAGCAAAATTATGGTTTATCACATATTTACAACAATGTGCAGTACTGAAGTTTAATATATACCATCAATATTTTTTGGAAAGTTGGGTTGAACCGGAGATACGAAGAACCTCGGCAAAAAGAATTAGCGAATTAGCGGGTTAATGTTCACTCTTGATGATCCTCTGTTAAACGCTGGAGTGTCCTATAAACTTTGCAAGAGCTCTACGTTTCTTTCTTCTGGTAATTATTTGGTGTGCACAACCCACGTCCTTCGGAGAGGTTGAGTTAGCAATGGTAGATATCAATGTTTGAATAGTTTGGATTTCAAGCAAAAGTTGCTCCGTACTCGACCCAGTTCACAAAGCTATCGGGAAAGTTTGCAGGTAACGGTGATGCTGGTTGTGTTTTTCCCTGAAATTTCAAAGCGAAAAACTCAATTATAACTTTCTACTCCTACAATTTGCTGCCCCAATAATGCAACGTAGCTTAGCGAGTAGAGCAATGTATGGAGCGCGTGTAGGTAAAACAGCAAATTACTGTGAATGAATAAAAACTATTTTAGTTCCATATCTATACGGTTCCACCCTTTATCCATTTGCTGTTCGAATTCCAAATAAAAGTAAGACAGGTGTATAGGGATGGCAATTGTGGCCCAAACCGAACCGAAGGAGAAAATTCGATCCAAACCCACCTTTTAAAAATCCATAACCGATCCACTACTTAAAAACCCAAAAAAAATCCACTATTGGAAAACCCGAACCCTATCCAAACCCGATCCCGATCCAATCAAATATTTTTCAAAATTTAAGCTTTATTAAGCTCGAAATTTGGATTTTTTTCATATAAGATAAATTTTTTATATAGTAAATCAAGTTTCGAATTGGATTTTGGATTATATGGTGGATCGGGTTAGGATATGGATCGGTTATCCAATAAGTAAGTGGATCGGGTTTGGATCTTGCAAAACCCGATCCAACCCAAACCATTGCCATCCCTACAAGTGTATCCATGACCATATCATGTGAAAAGGTCAATAGTTGAATGCCTTGAACAAGATCATGTTAACAACAAATTGAATTGAACTCTCTTTCAACTGAAACTAAAGCAGCGAAGCAAAATTACAAAAGACTAACCTCAACTGTGTTTTCATTCACAATACTTCCGTACAAGGAACCACTGACTGGTGAATTTAAAAGAGAAGATCTGCAAGCACATTAAGAATTTAAGATCAACCAAGAGATTGAACATGACATTTCAGCTTCACAAATTATAGTTTTATTCTGTGGCGCTATAATGTAAAATAAAGGACCTTTACTGACTGCTCCAAAATCGAAATGACCTTAACATCCCATACTATCTTGGCTCGTAAACAAGTGGACAAAGATGATTGGGGAGATATGTGGATCAAAAGGAAAGAGAAATACCTATCGTATGTTTCCTCTTCGCATGAATTTCCTGATGAAGAAATCCAGTCTAGATCGAAGATATCAGCACAGTCAAATTCATCACCGTGTTGATCATAACAGCTACATACGCCTTTGACATATTGGATATCTGGAGTGTCTGAGAAAAGCTGCCTTGCAGATAGAGATGGAGTATACCTACACAAATCGTCCAGAGTCAGAAGACTTTAGTCGTATCCACAAACAGAATGAGGTCATATGATCACATAATAGTTTATTTTATATCCATTTGAAATTTTTCTGTCGGTCCTTTCCAACTAATGGTAGATCAACAAATATGGAATTTTCTATAGACGACCGCGGTAATTAGTTAATTACACTTTCTGCTAAAAAAGATACGTAACATTAGAGAAATGCACAGATTGTTTAGGAATTTGCTATTTAGTGAAGTAATACTATTCAAGAAAAATGTTGCTTCCTATTAGAGAAAGGACAATCCAACATTCCATGTAAACAATTGAGTTTGCTGCTTAGAGGATACAGAACAGAAAGTTTACCTAGAAGAAGAGACAGTCGTATCGCAAGTTGAAATTTCAGGTGTTGACTCAGACAAACCCGTCTTGTCCTCTTTTAGGTCGGGCAAAGTCTGATGAAAATTACTGTTCTCTCTTACAGCAGTTGGTATTGCAGGCGAATTACTTTCATAAACAAGAACTCCATCTGACAGCGACCTCTTAAGGGATAACCTAGAAGTTACAGAAATGGCAAAGATAAGTGGGCATACTGCACCTCACTTGTCATGAAATCTCATATAAACTAAACACAAATCCAAGCTATTAACTAATTCATCAACACACATTTTTCTAGCTCAGGGGCATTTACATCAGATTCTGACAACTATGAGACTTGTGGAGTATTTTGAAACTAGAGCTCTACACAAGAAAAAATCTGCTGTTCCCAGAAAGTAAAAATACTTTTACCAATTAATCTCAATCCTATGTGCGTTATAATACTTATTAGTCAGTTACAACAGGATATGGCCTGTGAATTATGAGAATACTTCAAAATACACTGCTGACATAAATCTCTGCGGCCTCTGCTCTAGGACAATAGTCATTTTAAATATACTAATCTACATAATCCATGTGAAGGTTAGGATAAATCCAAACCCGATCTTGTTTGATAGTTCTACATATGGCCATATAGAATACTTCATCAAAGCCCAGGTTGCAATGATAAGAGTAATACTAATAAAAGAAAATCAAAATTAGTCTCTCGTATTAACTAATCAGAATTAGATAGATGAATTCCTAGCATAAAATACTAAAGAGGACCAACGTGTTCGATAACCTACTCATGTAAAATCACAACTATACCTGCTGATTTCATCCGACAAAGAAGGGGCAAGCCTGCCAATATTGTAGTGTTGATCCGAATCAAGTTCCCACAATGTTGGTTTACCCTCTTCTGGCTGAAAATGGCCTAAGAACCTACATCCACGTTCAAAGGTAACTAATTAATTAATAGCATTGCTTGAAATATGTATAGCCATAGGTGCACTAATGAAGGAGTCTTTTTTTTCCTGCTTGAAAAAAAGTTAGATTTTTGGAATTTATCATAGAAGAATCACTTCGAAAAAAGTTTATTTTTGGAATTTATCATAGAAGAATCACTTCACTTGAAGACCAAAGGAATTAAAAAAACAGAATATTCTAACACGGACAGGACCATCAATGTGGAGGGAACATGCTATCAAAAAACAACTCACAAATTTATGGCGTCTTGCTTTTCAGGATCCATGTATGCATTGCTTAAGTAACGCTGTAAAGTCCTAATAAATTCTTGGGACTGGGTAGCTGCTTTCCAGTGGCCCTTTCGCTCTGAGAATATCTGTTAACATGACAGCATGAGTACCAACAGAAGAGACATTAAAACGAGTAACTGTAGGGAAAAAGATATAAACGACAAATACACCAAAAATGATGTACAATTAGAGAGGATACCGGTTGGCGTTCAATATATAGTATTACTTTTAATTCTCTCGAAAGAGTTAACACATCATGACATACTTGAAAATATACGGTCTTGCCTGACCATCTCCTGGTACTCTAGTTTGAGACATAAAACACGATCAAAATTTACTTTGCTAACTCAAATGTAGCGTGGTGTATTGGTTTAGGGTAACCCATGGACTTAGAATTACTCCATAAAAACAAAAGGGTGACTTCCAGTCATCTAATATATCTAGATGCCTGGTAAAATAATTTGAGAAATATCACCACACTGCCGCTAGTTAGCATATACATCGTGTGAAAATAACCAGTCAAGACGAAGATAATATCCATTAACCATTTTTATGAACAAGGAAATCATGATAACGAACTACGATTGTGCCTCAAAATGACACAGAGAATGTATGGGCTAAACACTCTTTCATTGTTTACCCCACATAGGAACATGCAGACAGCTTCGGAGTTCGGGAAGACAACCATAAAATATGCTATAGCTGGATGACGTTAGTTTTAGTAGTTTGTGTAACTTTAAGATTGAATTGGGTTTTTAACAAGACCGTGTAGTAAATCTTAATCCTCATCTCAGATCTTAAAAACTTATACAAGAAGCTTAAAAACCAACATCAGCTAACGAGAAGTAGTGATAATAAACCTTGTTAGTTATCATCACGACTGGTACGATCATATTGTCTCAAAACACGAATACTGAAAAACACATCAGCTTATAAGTTACCTTATTGTGTGCAGCTGAACCACCATACTGAAAAGCAAGCGTATCACCCATATCCTCATAAAGCCCCATCAGCTTATAAGCAAAATTGTCATCGAGATCTATTTTCGGGTTAGAATATATCCCTATGGCATGTAACTGATGACCTAGAGCAACCAAACCGTATGCATACTGGGCCACATTTGTGCGGTCCAGACAGTCAATGCAATTAGTCCTCAGAACTCCACTCTGAAATCTAGGAACTTTAGAATGGGAGTATTCATTGACATCCTCCAGTGCCATGGTGGCATGACTCAAGCTCAATGACATTTCAGAATCTACATAGGGAGGCAGTGGACAATAAAAAAAGCCAGTTTGATCCAACGCGTGTCCAGCCACTTTGCTAAGAAGCGTCAATACCTTAGCTCCTTTCCTGAAATATGATGCAAATTGACTTGTTAAAGCCGTTATTCCTACTGCAGCTAATGATATGCCTTATTAACAAGGGAAATGATTAACATAATAAAACACCAAGGTTCACAAAAGCTTACAAGCGAAACAATCTTGTGAGATCCACTGTCCGGAATTTCAAGCGGTTCTGTATGTCCAATCCTTTATTGATTGTGGCAACCGCCTTCACAAATTCTGCATGGAGAACGGACTCACGAGGCTTTTTCTCCTTTGTCTACGATGAATTATCAACAAATTACTCACTGCACACCAAATTCTATACTAGGTGCAAGCAAAACATTACAGCATAAAATAAAAGCATATATCATACCTTGATTAAATTCAATATGAAAATTGGATTTCCATATCTATCTACAAGATTTTCAAAATGCCTTTGAGTTGCCTCATAGTTTGGGTCTTGCCTCACTGCGTTACATCAAAATGTTAGTACAAGAATCACAGAAATTGGTCATCGCTCACCAGAGATATAGCATAAACTTACACATGATGTCTGGTTTAATGCTCAATCTCGAAGTCTCTTGAGACCAGAGAAGCGGGATTGACCCCCTGATCTGCACAACCGAACTGATTTCCGACACAGATTTTCCAGCAATATCTTCAAAAACAATTTGTTCTGTCTCGACATCATTTGCAGCTCGACCTTTTTCATTAACACCCCTTTTGAGATACCTGCATAAAAGGAACACAGAAATTTCCTTGTAAGCAATACATAATGATTTCAGTACTTAAGTGCACTTGGAAAGTTAAAATTAAGATAAATTGCTATCTTAATTTTGCAGAATTGATAAAAATATCTACCTAGTTCCAGCATAATGGCGTGATCTTCTGGCAATGAGAGTCACATTAACTGTCCGCCCACAATTTGTAAATTTGATCTAATGAAACAAACACAAGAGATTGGTATCAGTTGAATAGTCCCGAATCCCGACTTACCATTTCCTCCACCACTGACGGCAGAAAATTCAAGTCAAAATTCAAGTCACGCTAAGCAGCTTAACTAACAAGAACAAATTCTAAAGCAAGAATCATGGCCATTCAATTCAAGGGAGCGCAAAATAGAAAAGGTAGGGAAAATCAAAGCAAGAAGCCTATCGACTGATAACTCAAGTTAAACAACATAATCTATTTACAATAGTGCATTAATGTAAAAAATAAGAACTACTACTGCTATGCAACGAGTCCAAAATACACTCGCTGCAACATCAATCGTGCATCACACAGCACTTTGTAATGTGATGGAATTATGGTAATAGTGTAATTTGGTAATACCTGCTTAAAGAAGCCATGGATTAATGCAACTGTCCATAGCGTATTTCCAAGATGACTTCGAACTCCACGAGTCAGGAATGCATTCCAGACAAACATTGTCTCATACGGCACGAGTTTCGAGTCGTGATCCCGTAAATTTTTTTGCAAACTATGTGTGATACGATACGAGTAGCTGAAATAGAAGTCCTTTGTAATGTCCACAGCGCTTAGAAGCTTCTTGTATCTGATAATTTCAGAAACAACAGCAAATGGCAAAGATAAATACATATATATACAACGCTAGACGAAAGACAAGGAAAAAAAAAAGAAAGAAAAAAGAAAAGAAACAGTAAGGTGTAATAAACATTTTACTAAAAATAAAACAGGAGTACTGAATAAAACAGGATTTTATTGTCCATTGACAGTCCAGCGATACTTCTTCCTGGTCAATAAGTTATCCTAATATCAAAACACCAATAGAAGTTAAACACCAATGAAATATGCCACTCTGCATTTGCAAATAGCTTGTAATGGCGCATAGAAAGGGCAGATGCAATAGCAGCCTCTCAAGGGTGTTCAACGACGGAATGTGTATGATAATTCTAAACAGCAGTACAAAACACGGAAAAAAGTTGTTTGACGAATGTGTATTCAGATGCAAAACAATAACACATAACAACAATAAAAAAAAAATACAAAGTCTATAAGCAAATGACAATAGCGAGGCATCGGAAATTCTAGAGGAAAAACACCAGAGAACTTCAAAAGGTATAAGTACATTTGAAAGAAAAAAAGGAAAGACGCGACTAAAAGGGAATAGCACAATTTTGATACACAATAAGGTCTCTGAATGCTTATTAACCCTCTTACATGTATGAGGTACATTTTACATTTACATGCAGAATAGACAAAAGACCTGTTTTCATTCTTAGAATTTCCCACATTGGACCGCACAGTAGAGTGAGGAATCGGTATCATCTTGCTCTTTGCAACAGCATATATTGCATGACCACATAACATGCCTACTTTCCTCCTCTCTGTGATAAGGATCATATAGTACGGTCCTAAAAATCTAACAAAACCTGCATGTAAAAGAACAGTAATAAAATTTAGTCGGCAAGGCAACTTTCGGGAACTACATCCTAACCGCCACAAAGGCTGCAGCAAATACTCACCAACAATTCCATAACATGTAGTCACAAATTTCAGTCCTCCTGTATGCTTATTTCCTTCGTGGATCCGTCTGAGTAATGCACAACACTCAGAGTACGAGTACACTGTAGGGTCTTCACAAAGAACAAGATCAGACGACTCTAATCTATCAATCTTGAGCACTCTCCAATACCTTTTGCTTTTGTCTCTTCCAACCATGTAGAAATACTGTTCCATAGAAACAGACGCATAAGACTCACAGAGCATGACTCAAAAACACTAATATACCCACATAATCATCAGCCGTCACCCATTGAATAAATTGCAATAGTATCATCATCGTATTGAAGACACTGCAATGCTTATGAAATCATACAGAAAAGCAACTGTTGCATAACATCGCCTTAACAGTTGACAATCTGACATAAATCAATCACATTGACAGCAAAAAACCAATTTTTTCAAACTACAATAGTCGACCTCATCGCAATTAATTGCATTGATGAATTAGCAAATTAACAGTTCAAAGCTTCTATTTCATGAGCAATAACTGGATTAGAGGTCCGATAATTTCATTTTCAATACGGCTTTTTGATTAAGCAAATTTGTAGCTCATTCCAAGTCAATCACCAAATTAATTACACAAAATAAGCAATGGATTGGAAAACATAAAACAACATCATCAAGATCAACATCAAACAGCAACATCAATATCAATTGTTCCATATTCTCAATTTCAAATTCCTATGAAAAATCGACAACAATACGTTTCGTATTCTCATCATCAAATCACAACTTCACAGCACACAGATTCCACTGATCAAGAATCAAACAAATTCATTTTGACTAATTCAACACAAATCATAGAACTTGAACAACAATCAACAAACAATTTATATACTATAATCTCATCAACATAGTGCACATATTCAAATCAATTTCAATACTTCAGATTAAAACAAACAAATCGTCAACGAATCTAAACAACAACAAATTCAACGAGTTGAACAAATCAACAAGAGATATACCGAACGAGTTTCGTAAAGTTTGAATTTGGCAAGATAATAGCATGAACTAGTCTCAATTTGCTCATCTTCAACTGGACCGCCATTAACATCTTGAAGCTCAGTATTCTCCTCAATAATCGTTACATCATCCTTTTGCTCGCACTTTGCCGATTCACCATTAACATCTTGAAATTCAGTACTCTCCTCAAACGTAACATCATCATTCTGCTTGCATTTGGACGATTCGCCATTAACATCTTGAAATTCAGTACTCTCCTCGAATGTAACATCATCATTTTGCTCGCAATTCAACGATTCGCCATTAACATCTTGAAATTCAGTACTCTGCTCGAACGCAACATCATCATTTTGCTCGCACTTCAATGATTCGTCATTAACATCATGAAGTTCAGTATTCTCCTCGGTTAAAACATCGTCACTCTGCTCGCTCTTCGACGATTTAACATCTTGGAGTTCAGTATTCTCCTCAATCAAAACAACATCTTCCTGCTCGCATTTCGACGATTCGCCATTGTTGCTGCTACCAGTTACAGTCTCCGATCCCATAGCTATACCTTACTCAATCCCGAGCCGAGTTAGGCCCGGGTCAACTCAGTTAACTCAGTAATACAAAAACTTTACAACAATCTACTAGCAACAAATCGTCACTAACAACTCGAGGCGAGCGGATTAATCACTGTTGTCGACGGTAAACACACGAAAAATGAGAAGTTAAAAATCAATCAATCAATCAAGCGAAATAAAATTACAGACAAACAATACTTCATACAAAAAATTCAGAAATGTTTGAAATTGAAGAAAGTAAATAATGTAATAAAAAATAAAATGAAATTATTACAGAAAATGTTGTAAGAATTTTTATTTTTTTATTTATTTTTTTTTAAAAAAAAAATTTTGTGAAGAGAAATAGGAAAAGGAGATTTTTTTAGAGAGAGAAAATGAAAAAGGGGGAAAGATGTGAGGAGGACAAGAGATCATTGGAGAGAGAAGACAGAGTAATTAAGAGGGGGAAAGTGGCGACTACTTCAATGCCACATACTTCGTATTGTACTACTGCAATTATTATTATTTAAAATAATAAAATTAATTTAGGTTGCGGAGAAATATTTTTTTTTTTTTTTTGAAGGGTGCGGAGAAATATTTTTGAGTAATATTATACGGAGTATTAAATTAATTAAATAGGTATATAGGATTAATAGGAGTATATACCAAAAGTTTGGCTAAAGTGTCTTAATTAGGCTTATTTTTTACCGTTTATAGATTATACTACGAGTTACGGAGTATACTACAATTATGAGCTGTTTAGTTTGAGGTATCTGAAAAAGTAAACAAAAAGATTAATACCCTTTTTTAGTTTTTGTTTGATCAAAAGAATGATTCTTTTACCCCTTTTTACCTTCAAATCCCTCAACATTCTTACCCCTCACCCGAGTCACCCGGGGTATCTCATTCCCTTTCCCCCATTCACCAAAATCACCTTCACTCACTCACTACCACCCACGCAAGCCATGACCGCCATTATTATATGTCGACCAGCCTCCGGCAACCAGGTTGCCGGCGACCGCCTCATCCTAGCAACACAACCCCTTCGTCGGCGCTCTCACCAAAAGCCCACTGATGCTCTCATCCTCATCAGAAACACCACTACTAACCCCTAGAAACACTAACTTTAAACCTTTAAAAACACCCGAAATCCCCCTTACCTATCCACGAAACCACTAGAGGTGGGGAGGGGATCTAGTGGGTTTGTGGGTGGGGGAGGGGATTTAGGGTATTGAGGAGAGTTTTAAGGGTTCAAAAGTTGGTGTTTATAGTGGTTGTTAGACGGACAACGGGTATGGAGGGGGGGGGGGGAATAGGCGCCGACAAATAGGTGGTCGGCACTAGCATTGCCTCGTGGTGGGGGTTAATGGAGGTTGTGGTAGAAGTGGTCGGTGGTGGTGGTGGTTAGTGGTTAGTGGTGATTTGAGTAAAAATAAGTGGTTGTTAAAATAATAAGGCATTCCTTTTCTTGTGTAACCAAATAAGGAGTTAAATCTGGGGTAATCTCATTCCTTTCCGGGTTTTTTTTTTTTTTTTCGTTCCCTTTTCCCTTGTTGAACCAAATGTCCCTTAGATACATAATTTCGAATTTTGTTTTAAGGATTATGAGTTTTATTATAAAGTTTTTGAGCTCGTTCACTTAAAAATTAAGTGTTCAAAAATCATACATATAAATTTCAGTTAAATTTTGGTTTTGGCGTAAAAACATTTAAAATATAGTAACTTATAACTTTAAAAGCTCGGAAAAAGGGTTCCATTGTAATAAATCATATGCGTGTTCATTTTTTTCTATTTTTTAGACCCTCCGATTCTTTAGAAATGCCTCGTTTACTTTTTGCACAAAAATATATATTGAGAGCAGAGTAGTGAGTCTCATTAATAAAGTAGAGTGTTTTTAGTAAAAAAAACATACTCAATATGAAAATGGGGCAATTCGAATGAATAAACCAAATATGGGATAAGGGAACTTTCTAAAGAAACAGAGGGAGTACTTCTTAAGGAGTAGTTTTTCCATCTCGTAATTACTTTTCAGAATACGAAAATTGTACGCACTCTGTTTTTGTATATATGACGTTTTTATTTTTCGAGGTGATCCTTTGATTTTAATTTTTTACATATATAGTAGTTTAAAAATTATAAAAATTACACCATTAAATTTCTTATGAAAAAAGCTCATATATGAAGTATATGACTAGATGAGTGTATATATTTCATTATATTTTTCCTTATATTTTAAATGTTATTTATAGTATAAATATTCACTAAAATTCAAAGTGGAATAATAAAAAATGTTGGGTTAAGGTTTAAAGAGAAAGGGAGCAATAGTATGGGAATGAAAAGAAAATGATATATGGAGTATTTGTTACAAAATTTGGCAAGTGCTTGTTGTACAAACCAAAATGTAATTGGCAAGTCCCGGTTATTTATTGTCATTTTCTATTTTGAGGTGTCTTAGTCAATTGTTGTCCTTTATATTTTAAGAATGAACTTGATGAGCAATTTGATCATTCACGCTCAATTTGTTTCACTTGTCATTTAGTAATTGACCCTCTCCTCTTTCTTTGGTCTTTGTGCCAAAACCAAAGGACAACAATTGACCGGGACGGAGGGAGTACTACTTAAGTAGTTGAGTTGGAGTGTTGGACTATTATGTTCAAATTTTATCCTTATTATTTTTTGGGTTATTATCTCGTGTACCACTGAACTTTTTCGTTTTCTAAAGTGTACCCCTCGTTTTTCACAAAAAAATTTTGACCGACAATAATTCTATGTTACGAGTTCAGAAAACACTAATTTATTTTTTCAAACCAATTATTTCGTCAAGGCCTTGAATTTGAAAAAAAAATTCAACGCTTTTTTAACTCTAGTCTGTAGTTATGGTTGGTCAAAGCTTTTTTTAACGAATAAACTTTGACCGACCGTAATTCTCGACTAGGAGTTGAGACGTCAGTGAATTCTTTTTCAAACTGAAGACCTCTTAAAGACGATCAATTTGAAAAAAACGTTTATCGTATTTGAACTTGTAACCAAGAGTTATTGACGGTCAAAGTTTTTTTGCAAGAAAATAGGGGTAAATCTTAGAAAATGAAAAAGTTTAGGGATATACGAGAGAAGATCACTTATTTTTTTTTTGATGGGGAATTTTATCCTTATTGTTAACACATCCTCTAACTTAATAGATTATTTATATTTAATTAAAATAATAAGAAAAATGTAAAAAAAATATGTTGGATCAAAGGAAATAATATAGTAGTTATTGTGTGCGGCCGTTATATGGTGTGACGGATAAAAAAATAAACTAAGAAATTGAAATTATAGTAGTTATTGTGTGCGGCCGTTATATGGTGTGACGGATAAAAAATGACCACTTAATGTTAAAAAAAAGTCTATTTTATGTAAAAAAAAGTTACCACTATAAAATGATCATTTTATAAAAATTTAAAGAGTAAATTGATTATTACTCTCGTATATATTTCACATTTTTGAAATTTACCCCCTTATAATTTTTTTTTTGAAACTTATTCTCTTATACAATTTTTTTTTGAAACTTACTTCCATCAAATGTAACTCGAACAAATATTGCTCCCTTTTAATGATTCCGACAAAAAAAATAGAATATTTCGTCCAAAATTTAAAATTTGGTACTAACTTTTATTGCTTATGAGTTACGACTATATGTCTTTGGCCTTATTATGTGCCGAATATAAATCACCTTCTTCCTCCCAGATCTGTTAAATTCACCTTCCTCCCAAATTTGTTAAATCCCCCCCTCAGGTTAAAGTCTACGATATAATAAGATTAAGGGCAATATAGTCATAATCAACAAAAGTCAGTACCAAATTTCAAATTTTGAACGAAATATTTTTTTTTTGCCGGAATCATTAATTGAGAGTAATATTTGACCAGAGTTACATTTTACGGGAGCAAGTTTTAAAAAAAAAAAATTATATAGGGGATAAGTTTCAAAAAGTGGATTATATAAAGGAGTAGTAATTAATTTACCCGAATTTAAATGATCATTTTTTTTACCTTAAAATAGTCATTTTTAAGTGATAGTATCGTATCATACAACGGTTTTATGGCATAATTTTGATTGAAATTAAACCTAGAAAACACTGACCTGGTCAGAACGACTTGACCCGAATAATCCAACACCCGAACAAAGAGCTCGAGCATGATCAGTAACCGAATTGACCTAGTTAAATGTGGTCCGACCCAAATGTTTAGTGTTGTATAGAATCCATTAAACCTAATAATTTGAAAATAGTTGACATGAATCTAAAATTATCATACCTGATCTGACTCGAGTTATTGCAAATTTAAAAATAACCTGACTCGAACTGACCTGATCCGAATTCGATATGATTGATCTTTTTATTAGGTCTAGACGTCTAGTCCAAATTAACTCAAAGACAAAATAAAGATATTTTCACTAAGAAATGAGTAGGTAATGATGATGGATTGATGATTGTTGATTCATGGTAAGAACTAGGAAAGATCTATGTCATTCTGCAGTGCAGTGTTTTATGTTGCAGTCAAACTGTTGTGAGGTAAAGGGTACGATTTGGTGTGACGTATCTATTTTAAATACTGTGTTCTGCAAATTGTTTATCATGCCGACATTTTCTTGCCTAAATTCATCTGACTTTTTAATATCTTGGTTTCCCATATGTAATGGGAAAGGGTACGTGTATTAAAACTGGTGGTAGATCTCATTTTTGTGTGATGGACGGCTTATTTTAATTTGGCTAATTAGTCTTCGTTTTTTAGAATAGATTTAATGACCAAATCATCAAAGAAAATAAACGTTAATCACACCTTTGAATTGTCTTCAATGATTTCGCATTTAATTACTATCATCATTGTAGCCAGTTGGTATGAAGGTTATGACATTAGGTAGCACGGACAATCTCTCTAATCAGTTGTTGTGTTCGAGATCGACATTCGTTGGACATACGCCTAAACGTGTTATCTTCTAAACGAGAAATGAGATGTCAAAAGAGATTGATTAGAAAATGAGTTTGAATGGGAAATGAGAATTAGTTATAGTCAAAAGTTAAATTTTACTTTCACTTATTTAATTTAATATTAAATACATTAGAAAAATTAATCATACGTTATTTTAACTATGAAATATATATTTTATTAAATTTAAATAATGTGTACTATGTTCTAAATTTCATGTTAGGGTGCAAACCCTTGTTCCACATCGATAAAATAAAGATGAAAGATCATCTTTAGAAGTGTCTACAAAATATAATAGTACGAGGCCTTTTGGGAAGGAGCCCAAGAGTAAATCCGTGAGGGTTTGGCCCAAAGCGGACAATATCGTACTATTATGGGTTGTGGACACAGATGCAGCAGAGGCCCAACACGGGTTATTCACGTTTCCGCACAACAAGTGGTATCAGAGCCCAAGGTTCGACTTGGGCTAGACACGAGGATGCATCAACAGGCCCAAGACTTGAAGTTGTACACTGTAAGGCATGGAACTCCTAGCTCGGGGTGAGTCCTTGAGCAGACCCGGTCCAGGGTTAAATGGATGAAAGGCGTCATAGGTCTTGGGGGACAAAGACCATTTGTGTACTAGAACTGTTGATCAGGTAGACCCTTATCAGATTGGGTGCCACAGGTCTGGTGGGTCTGCTCTGATACCACTTGTTGTGCGGAAGCGTGAATATCACGTGTTGGGCCTCTGCTGCATCTGTGTCCACAATCCATAATAGTACAATATTGTCCGCTTTGGGTCAAGCCCTCACGGATTTACTCTTGGGCTCCTTCCCAAAAGGCCTCGTACTATTATATTTTCTGGACACTTATAAAGACGATCTTCCATCTTTATTCTAACGATGTGGGACAAGGGTTTGCACCCTAACAATCCTCCCCTCAAACCAAGGACCATCATCTTGACTCGGACCTTGACCTCCATGGAGGACTCTCCCACTCTACAGCCCCAACTTTTAGACACCCGAAACATCACAAGTCTTGATAACCTCCCCTTATCCGACACACCATGCTACCACGAGCCGTTCATATGCCCTTCTTGTGGATTTGTTACACATGTATATCGAACATCCTCTGCATCCAATATACCCTGGACCGGGTCCGTCACTTCAGAAGTCCTAGAACACAAACGGTCTCTGGCATCCAACCTGGAAAGGACCAACCAAACCTCTGGCACCCAATATGATAAGGGTCCACCTGATCAACAGTTCTAGCACACAAATGGTCTTTGTCCCACAAGACCTATGACGCCTTTAATCCATTTAACCCTGGACCGGGTCTGCTCAAGGACTCACCCGAGCTAGGAGTTCCATGCCTTACAGTGTACAACTTCAAGTCTTGGGCCTGCTGATGAATCCTCGTGTCTAGCCCAAGTCGAACCTTGGGCTCTGATACCACTTGTTGTGCGGAAGCGTGAATATCCCCGTGTTGGGCCTCTGCTGCTGTATCTGTGTCCACAACCCATAATAGTACGATATTGTCCGCTTTGGGCCAAGCCCTCACGGATTTACTCTTGGACTCCTTCCCAAAAGGCCTCGTACTATTATATTTTGTTGACACTTCTAAAGATGATCTTCCATCTTTATTCTATCGATGTGGAACAAGGGTTTGCACCCTAACATTTCATGTGATGCCGTATCACGTGTCCGTGTCCGTTTTAGTGCTACCTAGATTATAACCGAAGTATTGTGAATAATAACCTACAGTTTAAATATCGTTCATAACTCATATTTTAATTCCGGTCTTTAATTTTGTTTCTCCTTCGGTACCTCATCAGATGGATCACGTGTTCTATATTTTTCTTACTCTAAATCTTACTTTTACATTCTTATGAACAATTTATTACACAGTTCTTGAAATTAATAACTGTAGTCAATAATTTATTTTTAGTAATCGCCATTGTAGCTTTGTTAGGATCAATGCCAAATAGAGGGCTAGTAGTTTACCCTTATGAATTGGATAAAAGATTTAAAATTTTAATTTACTATTTTTTTGCAAATTTATTACAACGCTGGCTGGTAAACATGTCTTTTTTTAGGTATTATCACGAAGATATTGTAGACAATATAATAACTCGCATTTCATTCAAATTTTGTCTTCTGTTTATTTATATAGATTGTATTCCACATAAGCGTATGTAGTTAATATTTGCTAATTGCTATATGTGTTAGTATAGTAAGGGTGGACAAAATTCAGTCCGGACCGGAAAAATGGTCCGGAAAGACCGGAGTTATTTATTTATTTATTTTTTCTTAAAAAAATATTATAATCCGGGCCGATGGACCGAATTTGAAAAGTGGGCATATTATGGCAAATTTCGGTCCAACCGCTCCGCTCCCGGACCAGAATTTTTGTAATCCGTCAAATCCCGGTCCGTGATTTTTGTCGATTCCAGTTTCGGTCCAAACCGATTCTGGTCCGGTCCGGTATGGTCTGGTTTTGTACCGTTGCACAATCCTAAGTATAGTTGATAGAGAGAGCGGTATTAGGGACATTTACCCCTATAAAACCGAAAAAGGATAATGGTTACGATATGAGTCATATGACCAAGTTCAAATCTAAGATCCGCCCCTAAGCAAAATGTGATATGACCAAGTGACAAAGGTTGTCCCAAACCAGCTCAATCATGATATTGAATTCGTAATCATCTTTGTATAACTGTATTCTTCATACCCCTTCAAACCTTGATTGATTCTTCAAATTACAGCTAGCATTGACAAAGAGATAAAAGATGAAAATTCATAGTATTTCCTAATTAGACAATGACAACTTACTGATTAGGCATTACTTACGAGTTACGATTGATTAGATGCAAAATTTAAGGATTAGGACATGCCACATTAAAAGTTACTTACCCTAGAATAATGATATGGCAATCATTAATCATAAAGTCTGAAAAGTAACTACGAATAAGAATTTAGAAAGCAAAGAAAAAGGCATTTTTTATTCGTGTTGCCATTATATGCCATTACGGTATTTTATGAGTAGGTCTCTTTTAAGACGGTTTTGTCTTAACACCAGAAAATATCAATATTTTTTAATAGAAAGTAATCATTTAATGATAAAATGGTATAATTAAAGTTGTCACTTTTTTAATAAAAAACTGATGGTAACATTTTATCAGAAAATTTTTACATTTCATCATAAAATTTGGTTCTTGTTAATTTTGGACAGAAATAGTCCGTCTGGAATAAGTATTTGCCGTATTTTATATGTATAGTAATTATTTTGTGTGAACGTTTATGGTGTGACGAATAAAAAGTGATAAATTTAATTAATCATAAATAAACAATGATAATTTTATGTTAAAAGGTGACCATTTTTAGAAAAGTGATTAATTTATAGTAATAAAATTTGGTCGCTATTCAACTTAAAATGATCACTTTTAAGTGGCTGTATTGTAAATTTGCATCATACGATGATTTTAGAATATAATTTGTGATATATATGGATATATGATTTGGATGTTTGTCCTATGTTTGGGAATAAAACTAAAAAGAAAATGCTTGTATTATTTGTTGCTTTTCTTTATTGCATATACTTTTTTTGTGCATCGACCTGCCATGGGGATATATCAAAGACAACTTAGGACACTTGCTCATGCAGTTTGTCAACATGAGCCACACTCCTTTCCCTATATAGGAACTTTATTCTAAATACTTCCAAAGTTTGGCTATTTTTACCAATTAATGCCAACTTGTGTGTTTTAAAAAAAAATTCAAAAGGGTTATAATAATATTTGTTTTCCAAGTGAATTCGTAACTATTATCTTTTTATCCAGTGTTCTTCCAATAAATTTGATAATCCGACAAATTATGTACATTAGAACATCCATCTTTTTTTTTTTACGAGATTTAATTTATAGAATTGCACTAAAAAGGTATAGTCTCAGGATAAACGGATCTCCTGACTCAAAAAGGCTACACATACACGAGGTGTATGGTAAAAGTCATACACGATCAATGACATCGCGACACGTGGCAAATTATAGTTATTATCTATTGATTAGTGTAAAGTTACGTTAGTAATTTTAGATGTGTGGTTAACTTGTTAAGTTAATCTTATTAACTATGGCCCTGTTTGGTAATCAGTAGATTGCTATTAGCAGAAGCAGATTGGTCAAGCAGATTATAAATGACAGATTGGATTAAAGGGTTTGACAAGTATATTTCAATTAGCAGATTTAGTAGAAGTGTTTGGTAATTAGCAGATTTTGGTTAATAGATTGTTGTATCTATGTGTAAATTGTTGACGAATTCATATTTCATAATCTACTAATGTTGATATGCTGGGTAGAAAAGCATATTGAAAACAGTAGATTGAGCTCCAATCTACTATTTCAATATGTCATTTACCAAACACTCAAAATAGTGGATTGGTGAGTCAAACATGCTAAAAGTCTTGAATATGCTGAAAATTTCTCAATCCGCCGTTTACCAAACACCCCCTATATTTAGATCAAAAATGTTGTTGATAAGGCTTGAACCCATGACCTCTTGGTGGACATACACTTGTTAAGTTAATCTTATTAACTATAGTAAGGGCATTCAAACCAAGAAGTTGTGGGATCGAGCCTCATCAATGTCTTTTTTGAGGTTTGACTTAATAATAATAATTCTAATGTATAGTTAACTAGATGTAGTTAGCAATTTAACTACAAATGCTAAATTACTAACCTAGCCTTAAACCAACTAATGAAGATTAACTCTAGTTTACCAAGTGTCACAATGTAATTGGTTGTGTATGGAAAAACTCATACACTTCGTGTATGTATATAAGTTGTTCAATATTTTAGCTAAATTAACTCATATATATATTAGCAAAAGGGTTATGATTATTTATTGTAACTTCATGTTAGCTAGGTTACATTTCATTAGCAAAAGTATTCAATATTTCAATTCAAAGCGTATGTTGATGTAATATGTAGAAGATACTCATGTATGAAATCACTAAAAGTTGGAAATCACAAACCTTATAATTGAGGCTTCTTCCACCCTCTCAAGTTAAATTTAACAACCCTTTCATATACAAAGGCCCCTTTCTATCCAGGTTCAATTTTAAGAACCTTAATAATCTTTTTTTTTTTTTTTTTAAAAAAAAAGAAAACTCTGGATTTGATCACTAGAAAACACTTTTTTTTTTCATGGAGTAATAGCATGTTGTGCTATTCCGATTATCAAAGTCGGAGTCCAAGAACAAGAGACGTAACCACACATTTGGTGGAACTAGTAGATTCAGGCCTAAATAGTAAACCAATTTCATAATGTTTGGTAAACTACATTTTCTGATAGCATTTTGTTCGAAATTGACTATTTTTAAATACGTTGTCAATAACAACATATAGTAATTTGTAATTGTATATTCAATTTATAAATGAAAGCAATCTTATTGTTCTATAATCTGCTAATTACTAAACGTCATTTCTTAGTTTTTTAATTTAATTTGATAGTTAAATCTGATACTAAAATCTGCAAACCATATTTTACTAACGTGGCCTGCTATTAGAAATCATCGGTTGATTGAAACATGGCTAATATTTGGCACATAGCTACCATTGAGATCATAGCTAATGTCCAAATTCAAGAGCCCATAAAATCTATTGACCTAAAATTTGAGTAAAATGAACGCTCTCTAATTGGACCGATATTCTTTGTATTTGCTTTTAATTGATGGTCCATCTTCTGGCCATAAGATTTAATCAGCCCATATATTTGGGCCGTTGAATAACAACTGAACTTCTAGTTCCAAATATAATGTTGCTTTTTTATGGATGAGTTTTACCTTTTTATAAAACTTTTTCCATTATTTTTTCATATTATGCCCTTTGTATAAAGACAAAAAAAAGAAAAAAAAGAAAAGAAACTCTTTCTAATTTTTGTCCTCACAGAAGTAAACAAACCTGTTAAATTTCACAATTATGGATGTTAAATCTCATATTGATCAAGTAATAATTCTAATTATTAAGTTTATTAATTACTCCGTATGTTATATCAAATTTGGGAATTAATTTACACCAATTAAATTAGGGTTTTTTTTAAAGTGTATGATAGTGTTAGAGGAGGTGGAGAAGGGGAATCCGGTGTGCATCGGGCTAGGATTGATAGATTTGAAGATTTAACGAGTAATTTACTTTAATTTAGTTGATACACTCGAATGCTATTGTAGGTTTGATTTGATCAAGTTGTTTGAGATTCACAGTACATGAAAAAAAACTAATCATATAATTTTGTACAATCAAACAACCCTAATTTTTCAATTTATGAGAATCCAGTTCATCTATTTACCGTGGCAACCAAACAACACTATAAAATGTCACTTCGGTAAATATGGTAATTTAGTATTTAATTAGTATGGGTTTAGTACTCTGTAAGATAATACTCACGAAGGGCGAATAAAGCAAGGTACACTCGAGTCATAACAATTATCCGATGGCAATCAAACGACCCCTCAATTCTCCAATGGGCCACATCATCATCTACGGTTATCTCAATCATTTCAACATTTTTTCTATTAAACTGACTGATTAGCTTAATTAGGTTTATATTTTAGAATCTCCATTGATTAAATAATTAGATTTATGTTTGTATTGATTGAATGAAAGAGATTTGCAAAGATTGAAACTTCATCACGGACTATTGAAAGACTTTAATTGTATAATTATTTTAAGCGTTATTGCCGAATCAATGAGATATGCTGATTTGCTGGTGCACAGAAGTCATGTTAACTGCGGCAAATCTGCCTAGTTCCCTGTAATGTTGGACAATAATGTTAATTGTTTAAACAGTTAGTCGATCTTAACACGGAAATATTCGTCTTAAGGGTAAATTAGGAGTCAAATAATACACTATTTGTATGAAAAAGACGAATTAATATTTTGTTTCTGCCTAGACATTTTACTAATGTCTCACTATGCATATTTGATGCATCTTAAGATGAAGACAATACTTCCGTCTTAAATATGATTTTGTGTTGTTTAAAATAGTTCCGTTGATTTTCAAAAGAACTATTGTATGTGTCATTATTAGTATAAAAAATGTAACTAATATTAATAATACCTTTGGATTCATCTTAGTAATACTACGTAACTATTTAACGGTTTTAAGTGAGAATTTGTATTAACTTGGTGATAATATATACTTGTGGATACAGGATAATAGAGAGAAAATTATCTAGTTGGGATTTTTATTTCTCGGGAGCTGAGGGAAGAGTTGGTTCGAGAACTAATCCTTCCCCTATATCATTTTTGTTAGTGCAAATTTGTATAGTTGTTATAAGAACTTGAACCTCAAATGGTTTTTTTTAACATGCCTGTCCGTCTGGAAGATGCGATATTGGCATCAGTAAAACAAGTCAAATAAGTGGATAAAACAAAAAAACGGAATGCTTAAAAAATGACAAATTTTTGACCCATCTATCTATATAAAGCAGTGTATTTAACCCGTTCTATGCTTATACGCGTTATAGTCTACGAGTTTGTTGCACTCATAATAGTGGCTGTGCCCGTCACCGAATTGTTTCACCGTGTATTTCATGCTTTATTTACTTCACGTCTCTTCACCAATCATAGTTTTAGACTTTTAGCGCATGATCGATTTTATTCGATCAAAAGTTGTAGGACGACCTTAAAATGCATTACATAGTCACGTCACACGTGATAAGGATGGAAATGTGAAAAACTAATTTTTGCAAATCAGGTGATTGTAGGACGGTAATTATTGGCCGACAGTTCGTAGTTCATAGATACAAGAGAGGCGGTAAGTTTGACTCGATCCGAGTAACCGAACCTATATCCAAGTGAACCTGAGAATATTGTGCACGAAAACTGACCCGACCCGACCCATAATCCAGCACGACTTGTTGACCCCACCTGATATGTCAATATGAACTCGACCTGATTATTGATGACCCGACAATTTTTAAGCTTAATATTAATCAAAATGAAAGCGATGTAATGCTTAGTTTGATACGTTTGACTTATTAATGAAGTAACTAAATCAAATAAAGATTGAAAAGTGAAAACTAATTTTAATGGCAAAAAACTGAAGTAATGCGATAAAATAACTAGAATCAATAATGACCAGACCCAAACTGGTAAACCGCTATATCATTTGACCTGAAATAACCCGATGCAAAAACGACCTGACTCGACCCGGATCCGACTTAATTCGAAAGATATGCTGACTCGATATGATCCAAACCGACTTAACCGGACTGATCCAATTACCACTTGTAATAGACACCATACCACTAAGGCACAAACTGTAGTATAACTTGTATAGTTTATGAATTTATTTATAATAAAGTTTTGAGTTTTGTTGTAAAATTTATGTGTTTAAATGTAAAGTCTAGTAGCTCATTCACGTAACCAAACATCAAGTTCAAAAAATTGTGAACGTGACGCCAAAAAATTTGAATATAACTTTGAGAAATTTAATACATTTAGGGCTTACTTGATATGAGAATAATTATTAAATGAATAATAGAGCTAAAATGAATTAAAAAATATAGGAAAGTGATTGGGGTTGGAGATAGAAATGGATCGAAATGGGAAAATATAGTGTAATATTCCCTTCATTAAGGGAATAATTGTTACCTACCTCTCCCCCCAAGTAATGCATTACCTACATATAGAGGTAATAACTCCTCCCTCTACCTTCTCCTTTCACCTTCCACAACCACCACTAACCACCAACTTCTTCCCATTTTAGCTTCCATTACTCTCATCCCAAGCAAGCCTTTAGAAAAAGATACACCTAAGCTTAGTCAAATTTGATATGGTTGTTCTAGGGGTGGTCATCAGTGCGGGTCGGCCGGGTCCGGACGGGCTGGGTCAGGGTTTGGAAGACCCGGAACCGGCCCGAGCCAGGGGCCGAGTCGGGCCGGTCCGGGTCAAAAGTGACTCGTAAGGCGGGTCTGGGTTTGGACGGGCCGGGTTTGACATTTGGGGACCTGGAACCGGCCCAAATATAGGGCGGGTCGGGCCGGATTTGTGCCCGGGTCAGGCGGGCCGAGTTCATCCACGGGTCACAAGCGGGCCGGGTCAGCAAGGCCGACGCGCACTAATGACCAGCCCTAGGTTGTTCAATACTAATGTATATCTGAATGTATAATTTATTTTGTTTGTTCATTCAAATTATATGTTTAAGGGTATTTTTTTAAATCAAAAGTGAATAAAAAAAATTGAGACTCTACTATTTTCTCTTTTAAAATGGTGTTATTGATTTGATCAAAACCCGTTATTACGTTGGAGGATATACATTATCAACAGTGACTTTCGGTCCCAATTCTATAGACGGTGGTCACTAAGTACTCAGTTAATGTATTATACAACTGGTTGTTGAGCTCTATTAACAAATTTATGGAGTTATGTTAAAAAGTTGTTGAATTTAACAGAATAATTATTAAGTTCAATAACTACGTAAAATAACTTAATAACTTGTAAAATAACTCAACAACTTTGTGTGAGAACTCAATAACTTTAACGCGGCTGTATAATGCTATTATATAACTGGTTGCCTAATTCCTTAAAATGAACCCGATCTCGATTGGGAAATTATAACACGGGAACTCATAAATTGTGCTAAAACCACTCCAGAAATTATGACTACTCCTAGCAAAACATAGTTTTACTACAAGTAGTCATAATTTATATTTTTGGATGACTTTACTTTTATTCATGGGGTTGTTTGACTTTTGCCATCTTCCTAATATCTTCCTAATAATCCTTGCTTTTAAAGCCAACACGTTCTAATATATGACTCTCGTAATTGACTATTGCATTCAAATCCTTCTATAGTTGTCAATTATCATACAAAGTTCTATATATAATTAACATGAAATTGTATAGTGCACAAACACACCATTATACACATACATACAAACATACATTGACAATTTTTTACAAAATATGAAATTCTATACAATTCAATTATCTATTGTCTTTTTAATTTTTGTTTCAAATGTTATAACATCACATTCATCTATTAATGGTTTTATTCAATGTCTCCCAACTAAGTCGAGTCCGACAAAACCCGTCTCTAAGGCCATTTTCACCCCTAATAACTCTTCTTTCTTACGAGTTTTACAAACTTACATTCGTGATAGTCGATTCAACACATCCTCGACTCCTAAACCTCTCGCTATAGTCACGGCCTTGGACATTACCCATGTCCAAGCAACCGTGCTATGCGCGAAAGTCAACGGGTTACAAATTAGGATTAGGAGTGGAGGTCATGACTTTGAGGGTATGTCATATGTTTCTAAGGACCCATTTGTGATCCTTGACATGTTTAATCTTCGGTCAATTAGTATCAATTTAACAAATCAAACGGCTACGGTCCAAGCCGGTGCAACCCTAGGCGAGTTGTATTACTCGATTGCTAAATCGAGTAATACCCTTGCCTTCCCGGCCGGGATATGTCTTACCCTTGGCGCGGGAGGGCATTTTAGTGGGGGTGGGTACGGACCCATGCTAAGGCAATTCGGCTTGTCCATCGATAATATTATCGATGCACAAATCGTTGATGTTAATGGTAACGTCCTTAATCGAAAAAGTATGGGTGAAGACCTTTTTTGGGCGATTAGAGGAGGTGGCGGGGCTAGTTTCGGCGTAGTTTTATCATGGAACATTAAATTAGTACAAGTTCCATCGATTGTCACGGTCTTTAACGTACAAAAGACGTTACAACAAGGTGCTACGGATATTGTCCTACAATGGCAACAAATCGCGGCCAAAATTGACCGAAAACTATTTATAAGAGTACAACCACAAGTACAATTTATCGGAGGTAGCAAGACGGTCCAAGTATCGTTCATTGGAATGTATCTCGGACGTGCTAGCACTTTAACGTCCTTGATGAAGACGAGTTTTCCTTTATTAGGCTTACAAGAGAGTGATTGCATTGAAATGCCGTGGGTCAAAACTAATTTATTTTGGAATGGCATACCGATAACCTCTCCGATTGAGGTACTATTACAACGTACTCCAACATCGCCCCACTCGTACGCAAAACACAAATCCGATTTTGTAAAATCGTCGATCCCAAGGGCCGGATTAGAGGCAATATGGAAGAAAATGATTGAGGTCGAAAACGTGTTGATGCAATGGAATCCATACGGTGGAAGAATGAGTGAAATTCCCGAGAATGCGACTGCATTCCCGCATAGAGCGGGGAATTTATTCAAGATGCAATATATTAAATTTTGGCAAGATGATAGTAACCAAGCATTGAACTCAAATATCCAAGCGACTCGAGATCTTTACGCTACATTTACCCCGTTTGTGTCTAGTAATCCAAGAGAAGCGTTCTTGAATTATAGAGATGTTGATGTTGGAACCAATGTTAATGGAAATACGGGTTTTGCTATGGATTTTTTTAAGGGTAATGTTAAGAGGTTGATGCAAGTTAAGGCCAAGGTTGATCCAAGTAATTTCTTTAGGTATGAACAAAGTATTCCGTTACAGTCTAGCAAGTGAATTATCAATGAGTGCTTGTGGATGATAGAAGGTGCATTAATACATAAATGAGAAGATGATATTATGTACGCGTATAACTCACTCTTCATTGTAACATCTCTTTATTTGTTTTAACTATGACTAATGATGTAAGTGGTAATGACTCTCCTCTCTTAAACAAGTGGTTAAGGTTCGATTCCCATTAAATTATCTTCATTACCCAGAAGGAGATTGCCCTAACCGTCGGTAGGGAATACTCCTGGTTCACAAAAAAAAAAAAAAAAAAAAAAAAAAAACTATGGCGAAAGTTTTGAAGTTTTGGATTGAGTTTTTACTTGTGAGTGTGTGAAAACTATGTAGAAACAAAGTATTTTTTTCACTAGTATGGATATATTTATCTACAAGTGTTTTTAGATAGTTAGAAATAATTAGCTAACATTGCCCTTTGGGCTACGAAATACGCTATTCTATTATGTCTCATTGGACAAAAACTAAGAGAAAGATGGTGAACCGAAGTCGTATGCTACCAAAGATAATATTTATAATACCTTAAATCAAATATAGTATATGGTAATAAGGATCGATCCACACTGAAGGCGATGTAATTAATGTGTAAGAAGTAAAGAGTACAAGTAACAGGAGGGGTTTATAATGATTGATTAACTAAAGATGAATTCAGATGATTAAGGTCTTGGATCAACAAACAACAAACCAATTGGTCTTCGATTGTCTTTAATTCAATTAGTCTGAAGTACTCTATTGTGGAAATACAAGTTTCCTTCTTCGTCTTAAGTATAGTCAACTAACTCAAAACGCGATATTAGAAGACCCCTAATTATTGAACAATCTAATCCACGCGTCTAGATTTAATCCAACAACAACATTAACAATCCAAGGAAGAAATGAAAATAACGATCTTTAACACACGCTATTGCAAGTTTTAAGTATAGTCTCTGAGGTCTTATTATTATACTCCCTCTATTCAACTTCACTTTACAAGTTTTTTTTATAACGTTTGTCAACGCAACTTTTACACGATAAATATCATTAACTGCGTATTTGCAAAAATTATAAAAGTTAGATATTTTTAATGTACTCTTAAAGACGAATCAAATAAGATCCCACATGAATATATTTTCACTTATGTATAAAGAGAAAATTGAAGTTGAATGTCCACTTGTGAATAGTGCGCAAAATAGAAAGTTGCAAAGTGGAGTTGAATGGAGGGAGTAGTTTGTAGGGTTCCCTTTGTGTTACAGATGCCAGCATATGCTCCTTCCTTGTTCCTTGGGGAATGGGGAGAGTGACGGTGAAGGTGTATATATATATATATATTATATTTGCAAGTTTGAAATGTCTACACTCTACACCTATTTGATTATTTCAATTCAACTTTCATACTTTCATTCAATATATATTTCAATTGAATTCAGTTTAGTACTAACTCAATTCTATTTAAATAAATTCTTAATCTATTTTACTTATTATAAGATCTAAACTGAATCTTGATAATTTTGAGGAGTAAAGTCAAAAGGGTTTTTGTTATGGAGAAATGGCAGAATGAATATGAGCTCCGTAAACCCCTTCGCTGCATTGTCAAACTCGGTTACATTCCCTTCTTTTCATCCATAATTTATTCTTATACCTTTTTTTTTTTTTTTTTTTTTTTTTTAATAATAATAATTAATGGACTTGTATGGTATTGATAAACACACAAATAGGGGGTGCAGCAATAACCTGCAAGAATGAACTGGAGAAGATCAATCAACAAAATCTGACACAAGTATGTATGGACTTGCGTGAATCCATGATGTCGCCTCAAGTTGTTGTTGTTGGGATGGATTGGAGCACTAGACCTGGAAAATCACTTATTTCTGTTGATGTCAATCACATTGCGAATCAGCCTCTTCCAGATTCCAATAACTTCATTATTGTTCACGGTGCTGGTTCATTTGGTCATTTTCAGGCCAGTCAATCCGGGGTACACAAGGGAGGACTTGATCAATCTCTAGTCAAAGCTGGCTTTGTTGCCACCCGCATTTCTGTAAGAAACCGTCTCAACCAAAAGCCCTTTTATACTTTGTTAACTAATGTAACCATTTATTGCTTTTCTTACAGGTCACCTCACTCAATTTGGAAATTGTTAGGGCACTCGCTCAAGGTATCTTATATTTCCTCCCTCTTTCCGTTTTCATGGTAGTCGGATTTTCTTCCCTCTTTCCTTTTTTGGAAGGTTTTGTGTGGGGTATAGTGTTTTGTGTGGTCCAAAATCATTTTCTTATTTCTCGTGCAAAATAGAAGGGGAATAAATGAGTGAATAGGAGGCAGTATATCTCACTGCAAATACACCCCATTTTTTTTCAGTAGGTCTCATGAGAGACCGTCTCCCACTAATTTAGTTAGTGAGAGATATAGTAGGAAAAAAGGATTTACAGTGGGTCACTCACCCTCATCATGTGAGAGGTTTCTCAATAACGTTATTGAGAGACCGTCTATCCGGAGTTTTTGTGTTTTTGTAATCAGGTTACCTCTAATAACCCATTGAGATTGCTAAATTGTTTAATGATGCTTATGTTATGTTGCAGAGGGTATCCCCTCAGTTGGAATATCTCCATTTTCTAGTGGATGGACAACATCTCAGAGAAATGTTAGTGATTATTGCTGATAAAATAATTGTCACAGAAATTCTAGGGATTACTGATGTCATTTTGTGAATTCAGGTTGCCTCTGCAGACATCGCTACTGTAGCCACAGCAATTGACTCTGGTTTTGTCCCTGTAAGTAATGTTTTACTTTGGCAGTATTATACCAAGTCTCAATACACACAACTCATCTTCATTGACTTTGTAGAAGATCCTATATCAAAAGATTGATTTATTCTTGCATACTCCTCTCCGCAGCTCAAAGAAGAAGACAACAGCCAAGCACTATGCAAGAATAAATCAATCTTTTGCTCAGCTGTTGTCTTCTTCTTTGAGCTGCGGAGAGGAGTTGGTTGTCAACCTGACACTTAATAGAGTCTGAGTAGTTTAATGTTAGTCATCTCATTGTTGTGTATCTTGGCCTCCTGCAGTATTACTTCATAATGATTAGGTTTGTCTATGCATATCATAATTTTGTGTCTGATTTAGATAATTTTTTTCAGGTCTTGCATGGAGATGCAGTACTAGATCACTCACAGGTTGCTCTTTCTTCATCTCTACTGATATAGCTCTGTTTGTAGAGTAAGCAGCTAATGCTCCAGTACATATGTCAACAGGGCTGTACCATCTTGAGCGGGGATGTAATCATACGACATCTTGCACATTCATTGAAGCCGGAATATGTCGTTTTTCTCGTATCCATTCTTACTACCTAATTGGTTTTTCCAATCTGCTTATATCCTGGCATTTCAATAGATTTAGATTTCTTTAATAATATTTCTAGACAGATGTTTTTGGTGTATATGACCGTCCTCCATCAGATCCTGATGCGATATTATTACGTGAGATAGGTGAGTTGTGAGCAGACTCCATGAAGGGTGATGTTTTCGTATGTTTGTGTGCATTACAGAATTAACTCTCTGTTTGTAACAGCGGTTGATGAAGATGGTAGCTGGAGTGTCATCAATCCTGCCCCAGAAACTATGAGTAAGCAAGGTAAGTAGTCGGCTGGGAGTTTGGGACGGGACAGTGACAATGTTATCAGATGACTAACAACTATACGACCATTTTCTTTTCTTTCAAATTTTGCGACTTTGATCCACAGTTGAGATAACAGTAGCGGCTCATGACACAACTGGAGGCATGGTGACCAAGATTTCTGAAGCGGCAGCCATTGCTAAGCTCGGTATTGATGTATACATTGTAAAGGTATAGTAGAAGAGGCTAAACTCTGTATGTTGTCTACAACATATGTTTTCTGGTGATTGTTGGTCGTCTCAGTTATGTTGCTTGATGATGCAGGCAGCCACAGATCATTCCTTGAAGGCTTTGAAAGGAGAAGTCGAAAGAAACCTCCCTGACGATTGGCTTGGAACTGCCATTCGGTTCAAAAGGGATTAGTAACACACTGCATTTCTGCAGACATGACTTTTTAGAAGAATATTGGTATAGACTCGAGCTCACAAAAATCAACTCTCTGTTTGTAACAAAAATTATCAATGGATGAATTTGTGTCAACACTTGAATATGTATTCGTATCGTATCTGCTACCTGTAGAGATCTATACATTCAATCTGCTACCTTGTGATCTACATGTATTAATGCTTCATGCAACCTGAAGCGATGTCTCATAGGATTATCACCTACTTACGAAACGACGCCATATTATCACGGCAGACTCTGATACGTTCTAAATTTAAGACGGAAATAAAAAAGGATAGAAATGCAGCTGTTCAATTACGAGAATTGATGGACTACCCCAGTAATAGAATTATGCTGAATTAATCACCTAGATTTCATTATAACAAATGAGATAAATCTCACAAGTTCATTCATAAAATTCATTGATTGATTATTACACAAAAACTAGTGCCCTTATATAGCCCATAATAACTTGGGGAATAAGAAAAAAAGGCAAAATGACTAAACTACCCCTTACTAATGTTTCGGTGTGTATCAGACTCGTTTCGGTGTGTATCAGACTCGACACTCAGAATCAAGTCTTTTCCATCAGCGAACCCACTTTTGATCTGCACACAAAAAAACATGGTAGAATTTTATCAGGTAAAGTTATAAAGTAAAACAAAACGATATATAGAGAAAATGTCAAGTATAGAGAGGTTGTGCGTGGCATCACATGTTCTAAAAATGCGATCTTTGTCCCTTTTTCATGTCTCTATCTTGTGTCCCACTAACTCTCCTTATGACAGATCGATCACCCTTAATCATGTAAAACATTGTGAAATTATATCAAGGGAATGAGTGTCAAAAGATAAAGTATAGGGAGAAACTCGTGAGGGTGCTGAAGGGATTACTTCTGAACTAAACGACTACCTACTAAAATACATCATACAAGGGGAGTACTAAGTAATCAAATCCGTGAAGTGGCAAGTCCTTACCATTTCTTAGGTACCAACGGCCAAAGCATCTACACGTCGAACAATAGCTATTTTCGAGCAGAGCTCCCAGCCGATGCCGATCTCAAATAGTTTTCACCCATTTCTTGTATGAATATCTGAGGATGGTCTTCTCTGTTATAGAAATCAGGTGTTTACCTTAAGTTTCCTCTTGAGAATTCACAAATTCACAGTAAAGAATCACACATTTTACATAATAATAAATGTTTTTTTTTCGAAAACTACCTTATATTTATGGGTATTATTTTTTTTGTTTTCAACTACCTTTGTTTTCTTTATTTTTGTCAATAACTACCTCCGTTAAGAGTCTAGACAAATTTGTTCTAATTCCTGGCTGTAACCTATCTTACATGACTCTTTTATGCTTTACTCTTTGGGTTGATAGTTACTCCGTATTGGGTATATACAGTAAGATTTAAAGTTAAATATGGGTTGGTCTCACGTTAAAAGTAGCACGAGACCTTTCAAGTTTCAAGAGGCTAATTGAATTTGGAGATCTGGCGATAGTCTTGGAGTTGCCATTCATAGGTCTTAACTATTATCAGATCATGCCAAGATTGGTTTGATCCTAAACACAACAGTGGGAGCTATCTACATCCAACTCCAGACTGGCCTTTCCGCAGGCTAGAGTTCTATGGATAATAAACGATCAATTTGGATGCTCTTCATTTCTTTTTAACGGTCATAATCTTGACCTTTAGATTTGTTTTAGGAAATGAAGAGCACCCTGACACCTAAGAAATAACACCAAATTGAACATGGCCGGGCTTGAAAAGGCTTACAATTCATTAGCTTCTTGATAAGTATAACTTGAAGCGATCGCCAAAAGCTCCCCTGTGTGGTTGTAGGATAAGGAAGCCACAGAATTTGGATATCTTGGCAGCTGCTCACAAATAATTGTAGGTTATGAATATTCAACAACTGCTACGCATTTATCATATTTCAGATGCATGGTAATCAATTGCCCGATTCGATCCTATGATTTTACGATGTTAACTGATGATGATCCTATGATCAATATTTAAGATCCTCCCCACTTCTACCCATTTCTTCAATACAAAATAAAATCCTGATCCGATATACAACATAATTTTTCTATAACTACAAATGTTAAGACCGAACTATTCTTTTCCTAGGGATCAAGGTATGTCCATTGCTTTGTGAGACCAACAAAGTATTCCCTCCGTGGTTCAACAAGATGTTTACACTTTTATTATTTTATAAGGAGTATTTTAATCAAATTTAAACAATGTGTTGAAACAGAGGGAGTAACTAACTTTACACCCAATTTGGGACATTTGTGTCTTTCGAGGTGGATTTCACGTTCCTCACTCATGTGGAAGGATGAAATATGTTTGTCCTACCCTAAGGGAGCAAACTAGTTTTTTTTTTTTTTTTTTTTTTTTTTTTTTTTTTTTTTTTTGGATTCAAAAGTAAACAAAAAAAGCAAATATGATGTAGAGTAGTAAGCTCAATATGCAATGGGCTTGTAACTCTCCAATCAATTAACTTTGCTGATTCCCACACTAATCAGGTATATTAAGCAGCACTGCTGAAGTTAAGATTGATAAGGCATACCTCCAACAATCTTTTCTGACATTTGGCATCCCACGCAATGACATGTCCCTCGTAATCTCCAGTGACAAACACACCTGGGACACTATAGACCAACATAATGATCACCCTTTAAACCATTGGAAGAAATAATCAGTGATTCAGATGAGGAATACGTTATACGTACCGTGAATTGAAGGCAATATCATTCACAGTTACATGATGATACTTCCTGTTCTTTGATTTTGGAGCACAACGAAATGTATACCTGTTATACATGAACACACAACATATATTACTCCAACTAGCAAGTTGAAAAGGCATCATCCATCAGAGAAACATTATTACACCAGAGAATTGTGCTGTGTAAATCCAGTTTGAAGGATTGCCAAATATATTCATGTGCCTTTTGAGCAACGGCTTGTATTAGTGTACATATAGAACAAGAGATATACAAATACTATCTCACTGGTGCCAATGTGTAGTTGGTCAGAAAATGACATAAAGTTATATGCATATTTGAAGCGACAACTACTTCCATGCTATGTGAATCCACAAACATTAGAGTTTAGGAAGTACATATTCAGGCATTATTAGAACAAGAAAATTACCCCATCTCATACGAATTTGTTTGCAATGTTACACGACCATCAACTGACCCAACAGCAAAACCTTGAACCAAAGATAGAGAGTCATTAGCGTATGGCTATGGTGTCAAATTAAAAGATTTTCAGAAAGGTGAGGAGACTACACAAATGGCCAATATGTAAACAAACGGAATGCATGGGTATTTGAAGGAGGGGGAGGGAATGCTTTAAGAGCTTTATCACTCATAAAATGGATTATGCAATAGGCAAGAGCTACCTTCCCAGCCTGCCATGGCTCGTACACATCTTATAGAAATACTCATCGGTAACTCCTCTGCTTGAACTGCTCCACCCAATTTCCGCAAGTCATATTTATGTACCAACGATCCTGTGCCTACTAGCAATTCAAATCGACAAAGCGAAATTGACTCCGCATGTGAAGTAAAACCAACTGAACTTCGTGGGACTTTAAATGAGCGTGGATCCCAGGATAACATCTTCTTATCCCAGCCAGTAGTTATCACTTGGCCTGTAAAATTCAAGAAAGAAGATCATCTGGCAATGACACATCCATTAATTTAAAGACAAAAATTTACACAAATTAAACTATGTGCAAAAAGACATCAGTCCAAGAACTTCACGCAGATTAAGAGCTAAAGATACATCATTGGCTATGATCAAAATAATTTCGATGTCTTTTGAGATTGTAAGAGTAGAAATTAATGCAGATTTAAGAGTAAAGTAGGAGGCTTTCAGGGATTCAACAACGTCATTTATTTTGCAATCATTTGATTTACTCCAGCTTCAACAGCGTCCTTTGCTGAAATTTCAGAGAATGTTACATTAACCTGAAAAGGAAGTGCTAGTTGCTTGCTGTCGCAAATTACTAAAATGAGCAAGCAGATATATGTGATTACTCAGAAGAAACAAGTGTCTTCTTCAAAAAAAAAAGGAAGGAAATTATATGGTGTTCCCTGAGCTTTTGGGTTTTATTAGTTGTACCCCTGCGCTACCATGACCTCTTTAAACCCTCCTCTATAGAAACTATCACAAGCTACCTTTAACAACCACAAACTACTAGTTATACATCCATGAAGCATGAAGTGATCATCTACGGTGAGTGGATGGATTATTCAGTAACCTCATAAATTGTTGGGTGAGTTCGTAGTGTGAGTTAATAGGTAAATGAGTAATTGGTTGGATTAATAGATGGATTGATAGATCAACGAAGGGACAAGATAATAGAGATGACCAATAAAGGTCATGGTAAAGACTAGTGTAGAGTTTAGGTGTAAACCATAAATTTTCAAAAAGTTACGGGTGCCACGTAGAAAACCGAAAACACCAAGGTATACCATAGGATATCCCAAAAAATGATTGAAACATATATAAAACCTTGTGCATTCTATGTACCTGACATAAGAGAGATTATTGACAAATTTAGTTGTACAACATGAGAAACGCGGCAGAAAAATAAACCCTAGTACAACAAACGAAGTTTACATTGTACTCCCTCCGTCCCGGTCAATTGTTGTCCTTTGGGTTTGGCACAAAGACCAAGGAAATAGGAGAGAGCCAATAACTAAATGACAAGTGGAACAAATTGAATTTGAATGATCAAATTACTCATCAAGTTCATTCTCAAAATAGAAAGGACAACAAATGACCGAGACACCCCAAAAATGGAAAAGGACAACAAATGACCGGGACAAAGGGAGTAATTTATACCACCAGGCTGATATACACATCTTACTCACTTGTTTCATCAGAATATTCGATGCAGGTAGCTGAATCATCATGTTGCCCAACATCATTACAAGTTCCAGTTTGCAAGTCATGCCTACAGGAATAGCCAAATTCGAGATAGTGACATCTGATTCTCAGTAAAGGGCAGCCCGGTGCACGATGGCGTCCCCGCTAGGCGAGGGTCCGGGGAAGGGTCCCACCACAAGGGTAATTGGGGCAAGCCTTCCCTTGCAATTTTGGCAAGAGGCCGCTCCAAGGACTTGAACCCGTGACCTCACGGTCACAAAGCAACACCTTAACCGGTGCGCCAAGGCTCCCCTTCTAAAAATTGGAAAGCAAACTTGGTCCATGACGTTTTGAACTTTGTCTCGTCGTCTCAGTCAGTTGTTTACCTTTTTTTTACGAAGAATAAAAGAAAAGGTAAAGAATTGAATGGGACAGAAGAAGTAAAAGGGTACCTGAAAACGGAACCATCAGAAGAAACAGAGAAAGCAGTGGAGTGATTCTGGAAACAGCAATCGAGAATGGCAGCTTCAGTATGAGCTACTAATCTCAGCTCATTCTTATCGACATCGTATAATCTTATACTCTACAGTCATCAAACCCCAGAAATCAAATCCAAAACTAAGGTTGAAATTGAACAGAAGAAGAAGAAGAAGAAGAAGAAGAAGAAACTCACAGAATCCCAAGAAGAGATAAGAAGATTGTTGGATTGAGGAGCGAATCTAACCCGGGTAACACCATCTTTAATCGGATCCTCCAAATTCAGACGAATTCCACTCATTTTTCCAAGGGAGAAGAAACCCAAGTGGTGTGGGAAATAGAAAAAGAGAATTTGTGAATTAGGAATATAACTGAGACCCGTATGCACGGTATTTATAGAATTTTATTTTTCAGTTTATTATTTTTGAAATTTAAATTGATAATTTATCTATTTTTCATGTTTTTCATCATTGTATTTATCTATTTTTGATAATTTAATTGTATTTATCTATTTTTGTTAATTTAAATTGATAATTTATCTATTTTTCATGTTTCTCATCATTGTATTTATCTATTTTTGATAATTTATCTATTTTTCATGTTTCTCATCAGTTTATTATTTGTGAAATTTAAATTGATAATTTATCTATTTTTGATAATTTATCTATTTAAATTGATAATTTATCTATTTTTCAGGTTTCTCATCATTGTATTTTGATTTGAAAAATAAAAAATTAAATCGTAAAAACTCATGAAATGAGTGTTTTTTTAAAAAAAAAATTACCGAGAAATTAATGACGTTACTTTATAAATATTTACTAATGACATATTTTTTTAGCGGCAACTTTTTATCATAAATAATCAATGAATTTTTATCATAAAATTCTTAAGAAAAAAATAAATAATTTCTTTATCATAGAAAATCAAAATCTTAAGGTGATGGTTGAGGCCAACTATTATAAATATTTTTATTACGCTCCCTCACTCTCACCCAAATGCCCGTCGGGCTTGAAGAGTGGTTAGTTGTGCACCGGCTCCCCCGTACTCACACTAGCTCTGATACCATAATAGATGAATCATTTCAACCAAAACCTTAAGATGATGGTTGAGGCCCAACTATTATAAATATTCCTATTATTTATGCATAATGTGAAATATTGAATGTTATAAATATTCAAATCTAAAAGATTATGCTCATTTATAACCCATGTAAATATCTATAGTATAATACAAAATCCTATTTTAAAAACATGTTTGACCAGAAAAATTTGGAGTTTGACCAATTCATTTAGTAAATAGGGAATTAGTTTGTGGATTATTTTTGGTTCAATGACATATGCTGATTTGGTAGTAGTCAAAGTCACGTCGATAGCGGCAAAACTGCCTAGTTAGCTGTAATATTGTACTACGATTATACATGTTAACTAAATTGGTAGAACAACAAGGTTTTAAATTATCATTGTGGTGTTACTATTTTGATCTCCATTCCTACCCATGCACGAGTTAACTCGTTGACGGGTAATCGGTGACCCGAATAATTTTGGTTTAGGGCTCCTGATTTACCAGTTAATCAGCTAGTTGACATCTGCTAAACTAAACGGGTCTCAATTGGGGAAATTCGAATGCGGGAACTCAAATATTGACTTTGACTTTGCCATCTTCAAAATGATCCTAACATGGCAACACGTTTATGATTCCATCGTCCACGTTTTGATTTATATCCCTAAGAATTAACTGTTCCATTAAATTCCATCTATTATATAAAGTAACTTAACTTGCCATTGTATAGTATAAGAAAACACATTGTCAATTCTATACACTATGAAACTCTATACATTTCAGTTGTGTTTTGTGTTTTTGTTTTTTGTTTCAAATGTTTTAGCATCAAATTCATCAATTGATAGTTTCATCCAATGTCTCGAAACCAACTCAAACCCGGCAAAACCCGTCTCTAAAACCATTTTCACAACTACCGACCCATCTTTCTTACAGGTTTTACAAACATACATTCGAAATAGTCGATTCAACACATCCTCCACTCCTAAACCTCTCGCAATAGTCACGGCCTTGGACGTAACCCACGTCCAAGCAACCGTGCTATGTGCGAAAGTCAATGGCTTTCAACTTAGGATTAGGAGTGGAGGTCATGACTTTGAGGGTATGTCATATGTTTCTAAGGACCCATTTATCATCCTTGACATGTTTAATCTTCGGTCAATCAATATCGATTTAGCAAGTCAAACGGCTACCGTCCAAGCCGGTGCAACTCTTGGTGAGTTATACTATGAGATTGGTAAAATGAGTAATACCCTTGCCTTCCCGGCCGGGGTATGTCTTACCCTTGGCGCGGGAGGGCATTTTAGTGGGGGTGGGTACGGGCCCATGATAAGACAATTTGGCTTGTCCATCGATAATATTATCGATGCACAAGTCGTTGATGCTAATGGTAACGTCCTTAATCGAAAAAGTATGGGTGAAGACCTTTTTTGGGCGATTAGAGGAGGCGGTGGTGCTAGTTTTTGCGTAGTTTTATCATGGGAAATTAAATTAGTAGACGTTCCATCGACTGTCACGGTCTTTAAGGTACCGAAGACCTTACAACAAGGTGCTACGGATATTGTCCTAGAATGGCAACAAATCGCCCCAAAAATCGACCAAAAACTATTTATAAGAGTACAACCACAAGTACAATTTATTGGAGGTAGCAAGACGGTCCAAGTATCGTTCATTGGAATGTATCTCGGACGTGCTAGCACTTTAAGGTCGTTGATGGAGACGAGTTTTCCTCGATTGGGTTTACAAGCGAGCGACTGCATTGAAATGCCGTGGGTGAAAACACACTTATTTTGGAATAACAAACCACAAGGATCTCCAATTGAGGTATTATTACAACGGAATCCAACACCGGCCCACGTGTACTCAAAATATAAATCCGATTTTGTAAAATCTCCGATCCCAAGAGAAGGATTAGAGACAATATGGAATAAATTGATCGAGGTAGAAAATGTGATGTTGCAATGGAATCCATATGGTGGGATGATGGACGAGATACCGGAAAATGCGACAGCATTTCCACATCGAGCTGGGAATTTGTTCAAGATGTTGTATATTAAATATTGGAAAGATGATAGTGAGCAAGCATTGATCAAGAATATCCAAGCGAGTCGAGATCTTTATGATATATTTACTCCATTTGTGTCTAGTAATCCAAGAGAAGCATTCTTGAATTATAGAGATGTTGATGTTGGAACCAATGTTGATGGAAATACAGGTTTTGCTATGGATTTTTTTAAGGGTAATGTCGAGAGGTTGATGGAAGTTAAGGCTAAGGTTGATCCAAGTAATTTCTTTAGGTATGAACAAAGTATTCCGTTACAATCTAGCAATTAAAGAGTGTAAGACCCATGGATCATCTGAGTTAGTTATGTTCTTTTATAGTTTAATTTCAAGTTCTAACTCTATTATGTTCGGTTCAGTTCCAACTCCGTTGAGCACTTGAGCTCTATTTCAAGTCAGCTTCAGTTTAACCGAAACAAAAAAAAATTAAATTGACATGTGACCTGAAATAGCCTGGCCCGATTATGACTGCAAACCGAATTGATCTAACTCAATCTAGACCCGGCTTGAACTTTGATTGAGCTAATGCTGACCCGACCCAAAATCGCTCAACTTGTAATTGACCGGTCCAAATGATCCGAGCGACCTGAAATGACAAATATTATGTTATATTAATATTATATTATATAACCAAGTGGTGTTAGTCCAGTGGTAGCCGGGTTAAACCTTGAAGCTTGCAGAAATGCAAGAGTTGAGAGGTCCCGGGTTCGACTACCAGTTGGGGCGATGATCACTTGGCCACAACAGCCCCCGAAGGGGTGGCTTACATGGTCCATGTGGTGGCGCGAGAATGCATGGGCCCGGGGGATTTAACCTTCGTCATCAAAAAAAAATATTATATTATATACACAAAAATAAAGAATTCATGGGTTTACCAGGCTTTATAAACAAATAACTAGTTTTATAGAATACTTTTTATTAATCATATTAGTACTAATTAAAATGTTTTAAATATTAATTCGTAAATAACCCAACTCAAATGCGAAAGGCCGAAATGATCCAACCTGAAATACACAATTCACATGGCCTAAGCCCTAAGGGCTCCTCCCAAAGTTTTTGTTAACCTAAGAACTCCTTTTCCCTAGTACCTTATATTGCAATTGACAATTGTTCTTTACAATTACTAAAACTCAAGCCAATACTCCTCCAGAGAGTCCACACAACGAATCTCATAGAGTTGCAATAAGGCTACTTCAAATTTTAGCTCATGAAAGCAATGCGATTTTTTTCCAGATTTGATTACAAAGCACCTTCTCGATATTCGAGTCAATCATTTTTCTATGTGAAAATGCACATGCTGCTCTTGAAGTTGTGTCATTTTACACGAAATATCCAAATATTGATGCGGAAAACTTTAAGAGATCATAACTCGTGTTTACAAGATCGAAATGTGACGATTTTTTTCAAATCGATCGTCTTTTCGAGAACTATGATTTGGAAAAAAAATTGTCGTACTTGCATCGCGTGGCCAGGAGTTTTTGTATGTCAAAAGTTTTTTTTTGACTGAACAAATTTTGAGTGACCATATCTCTTGGTCACGAGTTTCAAACTCGATTTTTTTTTCAAATCGTAGTTCTTGAAAAGACGGTTTATTTGAGAAAAAAATTGTCACGTTTCGATCTCGTAAGCACGAGTTATGATCTCTTAGAGTATTCCTAATTAAAAATTTGGATATTTCGTGCAAAATGGCAAACCTCAAGGACACCGTGTGCATTTTCCGTTTTTTTTAATTTTGTCTTGGAACAAAAACTAAGAAAATAAGAGAGATTATTCCATAAGAAATATAAAAAGATAAAAACAATCTACACGCGTATAAAAAGATTAGTTAATTGCACATAACGCGAAAAAAACTTAAGTCAACATAAGTTGCAAAATTCAAATTACAATTTTCAACAATTTTTTCAACAAAGGATAATCAATAAAAGAAAATGAATAACAAACGTTAAAATTCTGTCACATTATATTATCTCACTATTGACTATCCTCTTGCTGTCATGCTCTTATATTCTACGGAGTATTCTTCATTTTTATTTTTAAACTGCAAATAATTTAGTGTTCATCCGTTGAGATGTTTCTAGAATTTTTGTGCATCGCCAGAGCATATTGTCAAATAATTATTTGTCAATCCTCTTACTACTAAGAAAATAAAAATTCTCTTAGTTTTCCCGCCTAAATAAAATATCCTCTTAATTGGGCCTTTTTTAGATACTCTAATTAGCTTGATAAATGGGCTATAAATTGACAATCTTAAACAATATTTCATTCCCTATTTTTTTTTTTTTGAGAAAAAACCCGAAGGTTTACTGCATTAAGGATAAATCAAACGAGACAGCATTGTTTGCGATCGGAGGTAAATCACCCGACCATACAAATCTACCAACAGACCTAGGAAATAAATGAGCAAGAGAATGAGCTACACTATTGTTAACACGACAAGTATACGACCATAAAACCGAATTAAAATAACTACTAGCAGCTAGAATATCGTCAATGACAAGCGCCAAATCACTTCTTCCTTTAGCCTTCCTTTTGAGAGCATCTATGACTTGTAGACAATCACTTTCTATCACGACCTTTGTATATCCTCTTCGACGCGCCTCCATAACACCTTCAAGCACGGCCACCGCCTCAGCTACCTGCGGCTCCCAAACCTGCTCCTGCACACATGAAATGCCCCAGAGAACTCGCCCCTCACAGTCGCGGCACACCACCCCCAAACTTACCCCGTCCTCCTCTTTAACCCCCGCATCAACATTTACTTTAACGAACCCTTCCTTCGGCCTCTCCCAACCCTTCCTCCGTTCCTGATCCTGCCTTCGATATCCCCCACCTCCGTTTCCCTCAAAGCCCCATCCTCCGCTATCGGTCTCCTCCACAACATCCCAAGCCCGCTTGATCACATCCCCAGGATCTACCTCTCTTTGGTCAAAGACAACTTTGTTACGATGCTCCCATAACGCCCAACACCCCACCATAAACCTCGCTTGTTCCCGCACCCCCATCTCCCTCCACCTAGCCTCAACCCAATCACGAATTCCCACACCCTCCTCCTCATCACGATTGATTTCAAGACCCTCCCAAACCCGTTGAGCAACAATACATTCTTTAAAAAAATGAGAACTAGTTTCGAAAAAAGAATTACATAAAGAGCAAAAAGAATTGTCACCTCGAACTCGAGTAGCTATATTCGCTCTTGTTGCCAACGCTTCATGACACAGCTGCCAAAAGAAAAGCTTTACTCGGGGCCATACCGGGACATTCCAGAGCCTATTCCACAACCACTTCTCACGCTCCCAATTCGACACCCCGCTCCAATCAATAGCCTTCCGTTCACCTGCTAAACACCTGTATGCCGATTTGACAGAGTACACGCCATCTTTCTCCTTGCTCCAAAACCATTCGTCACACGGCCTGTTAGTACTAAGCCGTATATTCCGAATCCTCTCCTGCTCGAAGGGTAAGAACAAATTGGACACCATATCCTCCCTCCACCCATTTCCATCCATTAAATCAGCCACAAGGAGTTGTTCACGGCCCGGACCACACGGAGAAAGCACCCTACCTGAATTAGAACACGGTATCCACGCATCAACCCAAATACGAGTAGAACGCCCATCTCCAATTCTTCTCCTCAACCCGCTTTCCACCGCTCTCCTAGCTTCAAGGATACCCCGCCATGTATAGCTAGGATTGTTCCCTAAATCCGCGGTCATGATATTGCCATGGGGATAGTATCGCGCTCTCATCATCCTAGCCCATAAACCCTCCGTTTCCGTCAACAGGCGCCATACTTGTTTTCCAATTAAAGCGAGATTAAACAGATTAAAGTCCCTAAAGCCCATTCCACCCATCCCCTTAGGCATACACAGCCGTCTCCACGCGACCCAACTAATCCCTCTCTTACCTTCCTCGTGCCCCCACCAGAATCGAGATATCAAGGATCGAAGCTCATCACAAAAGCTAGCGGGAATTTTAAAAATACTCATAACATAGGTAGGGAGTGAATTGACCACCGCCTTTATAAGAACCTCCTTACCAGCCCTAGACAATATCTTCCCGCGCCATCCAGACACCCTTTTGCTTAGCTTGTCACGAAGAATATCCGTTAGAACCTTTTTCGACCGCCCAACGACCGTGGGGAGTCCGAGATACCGTGAGTGCTCATCAACTTCAGAAATGCACAAGCGAGCAGCTAAGTTACTCCTCCTCTGTAACGGACTACCCTTACTGAAAGAGACAGTAGTCTTTTCCAAGCTTACCAATTGCCCCGAAGCAGCCTCATACCGTCGTAAAATAGAATTGACAACCTCAGCTTCTTCCACATTTGCTTTAACAAAAAATATGCTATCGTCTGCAAAAAGAAGATGCGAAACAGACGGTGCTCCCGGTACAATACGGATCCCATGAAGAGAATTATTCTCCACAGCCCGCCTCATAAGCCAAGACAAAACTTCCGCGCAAAGGATAAAGAGATAAGGTGAGAGCGGATCACCTTGGCGCAGCCCGCGAGAAGGAGCAAACCGACGGGACGGAGAACCATTAATTAACACCGAGAAAGAGACTGTGGTAACACAAGCCATCACTCGATCAATCCAGGCACTATCAAAACCCATCACAATAAGAACCCGCTTCAAAAACTCCCACTCAATTCTATCGTAAGCTTTGGCCATATCTAATTTAATTGCCATGAAACCCTCGGCACTTCTAGAATTCTTCATATAATGAAAGAGCTCAAAAGCAATAAGGACATTATCCGAGATCATTCTACCTGGCGTGAAGGCGCTCTGGTTCTCTGACACGATGTCACTCAGAAACAACTTTAAACGATTGGCCAAGATTTTAGAGACAAGTTTATAAACCACGTTGCACAAGCTTATCGGACGTAAATCGCTCACCTTATCCGGGGCCTTTTTCTTGGGAATAAGAACGATGTTAGTCGTATTAAACTCCGTAGGCATAACATTACCCCGCAAAATATTAAGGACCGTGTCCACCACAGCTGGACCAACCGTACCCCAATAAGTCTGAAAAAATAACTCGTTCATACCGTCCGGACCCGGAGCTTTAAGGGGGTGCATCTGGTTCAATGCCTCAGTCACTTCCTCTTCGCTGTACTCCTTCGTGAGACACTCATTCATACCCGGTGTCACTCGCTGCGTCATATCTTCTAACACCTCAAAGTTGCTCGGATTAGAAGTGGAAAAAAGCCGCTGGAAGTACTCAATGGCCACGGTACCGATGCCTTCCTCATCCGTCTTCACATTCCCATCATCATCAATCAGGCGAGCTATGAAATTTTTTTGCTTGCGCTCTCCCGCCCTTGTATGAAAAAATTTAGTATTACGGTCACCGTCTTTGAGCCATAGCGCACGTGAGCGTTGCCTCCAGTACTGTTCCTCTTTCCGTCTTAGTTCAGCCAGCTCCGCTATCAACTTTTTCCTCTTCCCGACATTTTCCACGGACCTCTCCCCTTCATTCAATCTATGTAGCTGCTTGGTTTTCCTACTGATATCCCAATTAAGCTCGGAAATCCGTGTTCCTTTCCAAGCTTTTAACTCTCTCGCACACTCATTAAGCACCCTTCCCAAATCCGCTCCTCCCTTCTCTACTCCTCGATCAATAGCCTCCCGACACCCATCCTCCCCGACCCAAATCTGTTCGAATTTAAAACCCCGCTTCTTCCTGCCACCCGAATCCCTCTTGTTCAGACACAACTTAATCGGCGCATGGTCCGACCATTCGCGGTCCATATAGGTTAGCTGAGCATAAGGAAATTTATCCGTCCAAGCAGATGAACACATTGCCCTGTCAAGCATACACTGTCTATTTGCTTCACCCACTTGGCCGTTATCCCAAGAGAAATTGTACCCCTCCCAAGAAACATCCCGAAGACCACAGGCATCCACAGCTTCCCGGAAGTTGTTCATTTGCCATTGGGGTCTATTCCCTCCCTTCATTTCAGTCGAAAAAAGAATCTCGTTATAGTCACCAATACACACCCATGGCAACGTTGATTGTTGGCCAAGAAGCTTGAGTAAATCCCACGACAGATGCCTATCAGTTACGTTCGGCCAACCGTAGAAACCCGTAATCCTCCACTCCCCACTCTCACTCCGAATTGTGAAATCCATGTGGTGTAAAGAAGACGACATGAAAACACAATCAATCTCCTTTTTCCACAAAAACGCGAGCCCACCAGATCTTCCCGCACTATCCACTTCCAACCCATGATACCCTTCTAACCGCTCCTTCACCCTCCTCATCTCACGACCACAAAGTTTAGTCTCGCATAAAAACAATATGGCCGGGGCCTCCTTCCGCACAAAAGCACGGAGAGCACGTACCGTGTCGGAGTTGCCCAAGCCCTGACAGTTGATACTTAGGATATTCATTGGGCCCGGCGGGGTTGACCTCCGTCAACCTCCGCCTCAGGTATTAAGACGCCCCCGTCTAACAAAACTCTCGCACGCTTCTGCATCTCAACCACAGATAATTCCTCACGATCCCTTTTCTCCCCATGCTCTTTAACCATCACCCTACCCACTGTCTTAGATGCCGCCATGTCGGCTCGTACTAAACGCTGCCAGCTACCTCCCGTTCCTCCTCCTCCCTTTCCCCCTTGCTTCCCTTTTCCCATAGTGCCCTGCTCCTCAGTGTTGCCAGCACCCATATCCAACTCCATAACCTCTAAGCAACTCCTCAACTCCCCCTCTCTTTCTCCCCCTCCTTCACTTTCCCGTCTATTCCCTGCAGCACTGCATTCCCTCACCAAATCCCCCTTCCCTCCTCTGCCACCATCCACATCAGTCACCATTCCCCCCGTCTGTTCTTCCACAATTGGCTCCCTTTCACTAACTTCACTCTCCCTACTCCCACTTTGCATAGCCTGCTCCCTCATCTTCTTATTTTCACTCTTTCGATTTTTAAGTTCTAAAGATATGGCCTGCAACTTGTCGATCATTAAAGAAACAGCTCCCTCAGAATCGATAACTCTCTCCGCATCAAAACATGGGCGAAGATCCCGTGCTACTTTCCCCCCTCCCTCTTTCACAGTTTTAGTAACTTTCCATGGCGAGGCACGCAACCATTCTCCTACCTTCAAGTCGTCCTCCTCATAAGGCCCATCCTCACAATCTTTCTCCCCATGCCCAATGAGACCACACCCATAGCAGTACGTAGGCAGGCGCTCATATTTAACAGTGAATTCAATAGTACGGCCATCCTTCATACGAACAGGGACAGAAGCTTTGAGCGGCACCTGAATATCATAGAGAACCCTAATTCGAATAGCTCTATCCAATTCCGCATTAGGACCATGTTCTAGGCTAATAAATTTACCCAAACAGTTCCCTATTTTTTGTGCATTCGCCAGGTTTGTTCGACCCGCAATGGGTAGGTCGTATACTCTTGTCCAGATAGGAAAGTGAAAGAGCGGGACATCAGTAATCTTACCCGCCGGATTCGGTTCATTGAAGCACCACACAAACTTCTCGAAATGCCAAGGCTGCCCTTCCAAAACCCTAGCTTTGTCCCGCGCTGCCCCAAACCGGAATATGAACGTCTTGTCCTTAGCATCAACCACGTTACCCGCCATAGGCTTCGACGTGTTCCACAGTTTATTCATAGTATCGATCGCAGCTTTAACGTTAATGGCCCTTGATGCCCATAACTTTCCAATCAGAATTAGGTTTTCAGCAATACCGTTCTCTCCTCCGTCATCATCCCATTCAATCGAACCCTCGAGGTCCCCCATAGGCTCTTTCCCGTCTCGATGATGGCCCCTCGAAAAACTTGACATTTGACACCTGCACAAGAAACGAAACAAAGAAAGCAAACAAGAAACAAAAAATAGAAACTGCTCTCACGATAAACACCGTGAGAAGAGCCTCGAGAAAGAGGATGGAGACAAAGATTTTTTGACAGAGAGCCCTAGGAAACCCTAGACTCGATTTGATTAAGGAGATTCATTCCCTATTTTAAAACTACCTCAAATAACATTCTCTTTTCTATTCATTTTTATTATACTATCAAATTTTCTCTGTTTTTTTAGTCATTGAAAATAACCGGTGTCTTTTACAATTTTCCCACAAACAGAAAAGATGAAATACGTTCAATTGGAATATTAATTACGGAGTTGAAAAGATTTAACTTTATCACATAATAACGATTATAACGCGTTTCTAGAGTTCTATTTGCTCGATTGAAAAATTCACTACCTTTTGTATTAAGAAAGTTGTCTATTTCAAGGCCGTTATTGTTCATGGTTAAAGATTCGAACTTTCGATCACCTTAAATATTTGTTTGCCTTCTTTAAAATTATAATTTGTTCGTACTCTTTTGTTGCGTTGCAAAAATAAATGTGTGAAGAATATGAATTTTCTAAACTTTTATTGTTCCTATTACTCCCGAGCTATCATTATTTGAATTCTTCGCATTATAACTGCAGTAATTCCTTTAGCAATGTCATAACGTTAAATACAATTATGTAACTTTTATATTTTATATATTTTACTCTATAGATATGCCAAAACTTAAAATGCCGTGCATTTGCACGTGACCTACCCTAGTTACTAACAAGTATGTCTCTAGTAAAACGGTTTATATTATCACATTGTAAAATGGTTTTATATTATCACATTGTAAAACCACATACTAAAAACCTTAATGTTTTTATTATGGAAAGTGATTATTTATAGAAGTTATTTTTAGTAGGATTTTTTAGGTAAATAATAAGGGGTCGTTTGGTTAGGCAAAGGGAAAGGAAATTAGAAGGGGTAAGAAGGGGAAAGGTAAGGGATTACCTAAAATTTAACTAGTTGTTTGGTTACATCAAGAAAATGAAGTGTGGTGGGTTGTGGTTTGTTTTGGTGTGCGGGTGGTGGTTTAGGTGGAGTGGTTGTGGCGGTGGCGTCGTGGTGGTGGGGGTGGCAGTGGGGTGGCTGTGGTGGTGGTGATGGTAGCGTCATGGTGGTTGTGTCAGTAGTGTTGTGGCGGTGGTTTATGTGGGTGGCTGTGGTGGTGGTGGTGACGATGACGTCTTGATGGTGACTGGTGTGGTGGGAGTCGCAAGTGTGGCGGTAGGTAAATAAGGTGGTTGATGGGTGACGAAGGTAATGAAATCTCATACCTTGGGGGGTGTGGGGTAAGGAATTAGATGGATTGAGGGGTAAGGAAAAGAATCTCATTCTCTTTTTGTTTGTGTCAAACAAACACCAACAAAAGAAATCAATAACTTTGTTTTCCTTTTCCTTTCTTATTAGTACTTGACTAGTGTACGTAGCTCCCGTGCAAATGCACGGCATTTTCGATACATATATTAGAGAATTTGACAATTAGTTAAATGCGAAAGTAGTAAATTAGCTCCTTAACTTAGTCTAATCGTGAGATTTAAATCCTTAAGTTTCAATCGGGGTGATTAGGCCCCTTAACTTTTGCAAAAAAAGTAAAATTAAGCCCCATATCAAAATTTCATGAGAAATTCATTTTCTCATACTATAAAAAACCAATACTAGTTATGTTTTATTTTAAAAAAAAGATCGGATTTTGTAAATGTAATTAAACTTATGTTTTTAAATTCTGAAAAAAATGAAAATTTTTATTTGGGTTATTCTACGTAGTAACCCTGTGTTTTTTTGAATTCTAGCTGGTAACCCTTCGTTTTTCAGCTATCCACATGGTAACCCTGAATTTATCAAAAAAGGTTCTTCATGCCCCTCAACTTTTATTCCGTTAAAAAAATCCCTTAGTTTGAATGTTTATTGAGACTTAGGCTTGTCTTTTACACTTCTAATGCTTAAATGGCCAAGTAACTATGGTCTTCTCAACTCAATTAAAATAAATAAACCACGAATTTTCCTAACAAATAATTATATTATAGATGTGGTAAGAGTATAATTCATAACCTTTTTATTATCATTCTTATTATTATCATCATTTTTATTGCTTAACAAAGAATATTAAAGTAGTAAATATATTGAAACACATCTTACCTTTGTTTTTGTTATAAAGTAGATTGGATTATAATTGTTAATATTGATATTATATTATTATTATTTTTATAAAAAAAACAAAGGTAAGACGTGGATCGGTATTTTTACTACTTTAATATTCTTTGTTAAGCAATAGAAATGATGATAATAATAATAATAATGATAATAAAAATATTATGAATTATACTCTTAAGTCTTACCACACCTAGAATATAATTGTTGTTAGAAAAAAATGGGGTTTATTTATTTAATTGGGTTGAGAAGACCATAGTTACTTGATCATTGAAGCATTTAAAGTCTAAAAAACAAGCCCAAGTCCCAATAAACATGCAAACTAATGGAGTTTTTTAATGGAATACAAGTTGGGGGTCACGGAGAACTTTTTTTGATAAGTTCAGGGTTACCATGTGGATGGTTGAAAAATGAAGGGTTACCAGCTAGAATTCACAAAAACACAGGGTTACCGCGTAGAATAACCCTTTTTATTTTATATTATATTTTTTTGAGAAAAAAAACATTTTTTATTTAAACATTTCTTTGTTACTTAAGAAAATTTTAGACAATTAAACTAGACACATATATAATTTAGAGAATTCATTTTTTTTAAAAAAAAATTATATACTATATAAGAAATGTTAACAATTTAGAAAATATATTTAGTCCCTTTATAAAATTTAAATATTTTTTTCTATAAAATATTCTAAAATCTTCTCTAATTGATGTTAATTCAATTTCGATTATGATTTCATTTGTTATTTTTTTTTTTTGAATTTTGATTGTATATTTTGTAAAAAGTATAAGCAATTTCACTTTTTATGATATATTTAATTTCTCATGAGATTTTGGGTAAGGGGTTTAATTTTACCTTTTATATAACTTACTAGTATAGATCCCGCGCAAATGCGCGGTTTTTTAGATAGGGATATTAGAGAATGTAACAATTATACTATTGGTATTTAATAGTGTAAATCCCGCACATTTGTGGTATATATAGAGGTTTTATTTTTAGTTATTGTTTAAATATTTTAAATTGATACATTATTAATTTTTCATATTTTTCATATACCCAATTGTATTTCGATATGAGAAAAAAATGAACTATGAACTAATCAAGAGAATTTAGTAAAGTTATAAAATATGTTTAATGATTTTTTTCTTTAATATAAAACTAATGTTTACAAATAATAATTTTTCTCAAATTATTTAATGATTTTATATTTTTTTTGTGATGAAGCTAATAATATCAGTTTAATATTTTGTTTTATACAAAATGTGTCAAGTCATTCTCTCATATATAATAATACATAACAAAAATTTAGAAATTTACAGTTTATAAAATTATAGTAAATTTATCTTCTTTAATTAAAATATTATGATTAAGATTTTCAAAGAAAATACTATTATTTGATTAAAAAGTTATATTTTGATGAAATGATAATAATTTAAAGAAAGAAGTATTTTTGTTTTCTTATTTAGCTTAATACCTTTTGGAGGAAAATTGGGGAGAATTTTATTCTCTTAGTATATACTCCTAGGAGGATTCATTCCAAATTTTATACCTTCAAATTTTTATATTTCACCTAATTGTATTTTAATATGAGACAAAAAAAATGTAGTATGCCATGTTTTTCTTTTTAACATAAAGTTAATGATTTTTTTTATAACTTTGCTTAAATTATCTTAATGAGTTTTTTCACGCAGCTAATAATATTATTTTATTGTTTTATACAGTTTAAGTATGCATTAAGTCATTTTCGAAAAAAAATTAACGATTTTGTATTTTATAATTTTATACTCCTTTTATTTTATTTTGATTAAAACATTATATAATTATAATTTAGAATTGAATAAAAAAGTCATGCTTTAAGAAAAAGATTATAGTTTAATGGAAAAATTTTATTTCTTTCCTTATATAAGTAGGTGGGAGGGAAAACTTTTGAGAATTTTTATTCTCTTAGTAGTAGGGGGATGATGCCTAATCACTACAATCTTATCTTAAGGGGTTTAATTTCACAATTAGACAAAGTAATGAGGCTCAATTACCACTTTTGAAAGAGAAATGAAAATGATGAGTAGATTTTTCGGAGGATTGATGGGAATGGAAATGAAGTAAGTGACAAAGAAGAAACTTGGGAACAACACGTAAGGCGGATACCGTAAAGTCACTGTCAGAGCACAATAAGATACCTTGACCTGGACTTCCTTAGAGATAGCGAACAACACTTAAGGCGGCCTCCATATGAGCCTCGCTCACGTGGATTATGAAGGAATTGAGATAAAGTGTGAACAGCAAAGGCCATGTTGGGCCAAGTGAAAGCAAGGTATACCAAGCGACCTACCAATCGTCTATAACATTCAGGATCAGCAAGCAAATTACTTTGATCAGTACCGAGCTGAAGGTTAGGTTCCATGGGTGTGGAGGCTGGCTTAGCACGCAAGAGACTCATTTCAGTCACAATATCAAGAGTATATTTACGCTGGTTAAGAAAAATTCCTTCGTCACTACGTGCAACCTCAATACCAAGAAAATATTTTACAGGACCCAAATCCTTCATATGAAAATAGCGGTGCAAATACTCTCTAAACGAGGAGATGACAGAAGAATCATTCCCCGTAATGACAAGATAGTCGACATAAATTAGAACATGTAAGCATACCTCATTGCTCGAATAAGTGAAAAGTGAATAATCAGAGTAAGACTGACAAAACCAATAATCACGTAAGGCACTAGCAAGCTTAGCAAACTAGCCGCGAGGAGCTTGACGGAGACCATATAAAGACTTCTTTAAGCGATAAACTCTACCCTCATGTCCACGACTAAAACCTGGAGGAAGCTTCATCTAAACCTCTTCAGCTAAGTCCCCATGTAAAAAAGCATTGTCCACATCCATTTGGTGGAATTCACACTTTTTGACAGCAACAACAGCCAGAAAAGTACGAATAGTAACTATTTTAACAACAGGAGCGAATATTTCACCATAATCTAGGCCTTCCACTTGATGATTGTCAAAAACAACCCGTCAAGCTTTTAATCTTTCAACAGAGCCATCGGATTTATATTCGAAGGCTTTCTTATCGGGAGGAAGATCAGATAATTCCCAAGTGCCATTATTTTCGAGGGCAGTAATCTCCTCTTGCATCGCACGGCACCACCCATCGTCACGAATAGCGACTTTGAAAGATGGAGGTTCAACTCCTCCAGTTATAGCTGCAAGAAAATTTCTGTGTTGACTAGAAAACTTATGACAATTAACATAATTTGCTAAAGTATAAGGAGTACCTGAGGGCGATGAAGGCGGACTCGATGAGCTAGATGGCGATGGACTTTGAGTAGTATCAAAAACATACCCGCGCAACCCGGAATTAAGAAATTTAAGCCGATGGCCACGGCCGAGGTCAGGCACAACCGTTGGCTCCTCAACCGTAGGCTCGACAGCAGACGAAGTGGGCTTGGTATTGTTAGGCGTGGTAGAGGGCTCGGTGTTGTTCGGAGGAACTTCATTCGCTGATTCAAGGGAGTCATGAGACTCATCATAAGCAAACAAAGGAGTTGGATGAACGGGTGTAAAAGAAGTGGCCGAGGCATATGGAAACAAATTCTCATGAAAAATAACGTCACGAGAAACAAGAAATGTTTCCGTCTCTAAATTATAAACTTTCAACCCTTTTTTTTATTGTGAGGTTAGCCCAAAAAAATACATTTACAGCTGCGTGGCTCAAATTTATCACCGCGAGTCTTTTGATTGTGAACAAACCACAGACAACTAAAAACTCATAAATTTGCATAAGAAGGAGATACACCCAACAAAACCTCATAGGGCTTCTTATGAGCTAGAAGAGCAAACGGGGTGTGATTAATTAAATATGCAGCAGTAAGAATGCACTCACCCCAAAAAATTTTAGGAAGATTGCCTTCAAATTGTATACAATGCTGCAAAAAATACCCCGCCATACAGTTAAACTCATTTCCGTTATCACGGCGCACAACCTTCACCTGTTTAGAAAATTGTGTATGAACCATGGAGAGAAAATCCTCTATCTACTAAATGAATAAGTAATCTCACATTTTTTCCCTCCAATAAACATCTTTTTAAATAAGCAAGCTAATCACAATTAACCCCAGTAGATACTAAATGAATAGGTAATCTCACTTTTTTCCCACGAAAAACATATTTTTAAATAAGGAAGCTAATTACATTTACTAAATAAGGAAACTAATAATTATATTATATTTCATTAACTTATTATCTTTTCATTAAAATTAATCTTTTCATCAAATTATTTTCACAAGTCTAAACTATAATCTTTTAATTAAAATAAATTAAAATTTATATAAAACTACAAATTGCTAAATCTTTCATTAGCTTTGTGTTATAAAAAAATATTTTTGTTTAAAATACATTTTAGCACATTACTCAATACTCTTGATTAACTGTCAGTTACAAACTTTTTGTTCAAATCAAAATATAGTGACGAAAAATATGAATTAATGAGATAACACTAATATATAATTAAGTAATTTAATAAAAAAATAAAAAAACTCAATATGCATTTATTGCACGGGGTCTAAACTAGTTCATAAACATTTCTATAACTTTTGTTTTATCTAGCAGCAAATAAACCAAAACGGATCGTGAGCAATCATCAACTATTGTCAAAAATATTTAGCATGTTAAGAGAATGGAATAGAAATCTGTGTCGATCTCATTAATCATATGTGTTTATATAATACAAGAGTTCTTATAAAACAGGAAGGCAAATCAACGGGATATGATTCCCGTATCAAACTGATATGATACGATAATATCGTATCATATCAAACTAACTGATATAATACGATAATATCGTATCATATCAGTTTGATATGATACGATATTATGTGCTAAATATACAATATTACGCCTAATATACTAACAAGTAACAACATGTCGGTAGATTAATACAAGTATTTTAATAGGATTGACTCTTCAATCATCACATGAATAATCAAGCACGCCATACGTAAGAACTGACTAATATACTCCAATTATACACCAAAGTTGGCATTTGACCACTTATAATGACATCATATAATTCTCTATATAATTGATCACTTTAATCAATCCAATTACATACAAAATAATTATATGCACACATAATTAATCTAAAAAAATGAAGGTCTCATTTTCATGTAGCATAATTTTTTTCTTGTTTTTAATTTTTAATGTCCATGCATCAAATTCAAGCATCGACAATTTTATCCAATGTCTTCCGACCAAGTCGAGTCCGGCAAACCCGATTTCTAAGGCCATTTTTACACCTAACAATCCATCTTTTTTACCTATTTTACAAACATACATACGTGATAGTCGATTCAACACATCCTCAACTCCGAAACCTCTAGCTATAATAACTGCCCTAGATGTATCCCATGTCCAAGCAACTATACTATGTGCTAAGGCCAATAATGTTGAAATAAGGATACGAAGCGGAGGTCACGATTTTGAGGGCCTCTCCTACGTTGCACAAGTTCCGTTTGTTATACTCGACATGTTTAATCTTCGCTCAATCGATATAGACATGGCAAGTGAGACGGCTTGGATCCAAGCCGGTGCAACTCTAGGTGAGCTTTATTATAAGATTGCTAGTATGAGTAAAACCCTAGCTTTCCCTGCAGGAGTATGTCTTACCCTTGGCGCGGGTGGCCACTTTAGCGGAGGTGGCTATGGGGTCATGTTAAGGCAATTCGGGTTGTCAATAGATAATATTATCGATGCACAAGTTGTCGATGCTAATGGTAGAGTTCTTGATAGACAAGCCATGGGTGAAGACTTATTTTGGGCTATTAGGGGAGGTGGGGGTGCTAGTTTTTGTGTTATTCTTTCTTGGAAAATTAATTTAGTACGTATTCTGGATACTGTCACGGTTTTCAACGTCCCTAGGACGTTAGAACAAGGTGCGACCGATGTTGTCTTACAATGGCAACAAGTCGCGACAATACTTGACAAAAACCTTTTTATTCGAGTACAACCACAAGTACAATTTTTACAAGGAGGGAACAAGACGGTCCAAGTTTCGTTTATTGGGTCGTACCTTGGCCGGTGCCAAACCCTAGTCCCCTTGATAAACAAAAACTTTCCAATTTTAGGCTTAAAAACAAGTGATTGTCTTGAGATGCCGTGGGTTAAAACACATCTATTTTGGAATAATCTTCCTCAAACGACTCCAATTGAAGTGTTATTACAAAGGGCTCCTACACCGCCCCATAACTTTCAAAAACACAAATCCGATTATGTCAAAACTCCGATCCCACGAGTGGGATTAGAGGCTATATGGAAAAAGATGATGGAGATCGAAACTGTGTTGATGCAATGGAATCCTTATGGTGGAAGAATGAGTGAAATACCCGAAAATGCGACAGCATTCCCTCATCGATCAGGAAACTTATTCAAGATGCAATACATTACACAATGGCAAGATGGTAGTGAACAATCTTTGATCAAGAACATCCAAGCGACTCGAGATTTACATGATACATTTACTCCATATGTGTCTAGTAATCCAAGAGAAACATTCTTGAATTATAGAGACATTGATATTGGAACCAATGTTAATGGGAACTTAAGTTTTGCTATGGACTTTTTCAAGGATAATGTGAATAGGTTATTACAAGTCAAGGCAAAGGTTGACCCAACTAATTTCTTTAAGTATGAACAAAGTATTCCAATACTTTCTAGCCAACAATGATTATATACATACAAGATAATACAATAATGATTAATTGTAGCATGTTACTACGTACATATTTTGGTTGGTTTTTGCAATCAATAATGTACAAAATATTGCTGAATAAAAAGAAGGATGAACCCAAGATTATACTGGGATGTTCAAATTCATTTGCATTTACATACACCTATATAATAACATGATGGTCTATAAAAATAAATTTCAATCCAGTCTTAAGCTCTGTTTGGCAAGACAAATAAGCTTTAGTTAACTTGACTAATGTAGCTAATTTGAAGTGTTAAGTGTTCGAAATTCGAAAAGTTGCTCAAAGTTAGAGGAAATAAAAAGCTACTAAGATAGAATGTGAAAAGTAATCTATTTGTTTTCATTTTATCTTCCTTTTTCACTTTTTTTAATCTCCTATATACTAAAAGAATAGGTAATTGATGTGTGTTTTAAAACCGCAAGCGTACGGTGTTGTTGTAGCACTTGAGGGTCGGTTCACGGGGAGCTTGTTATGCAATACTAATCTATTCTAGCTATTTTGTTTAGCTAAGTCGACAATAATTGAGTTTGGATTTTAACTAACAACTAAACTAATTAAAATGAGATGCAGGCTAACTAGATGTGAAATAAGAGCAATAGAATGTTTTAGGTTGTAATCAATAATTAAAAAGGTCTAGGACCCAATTTCCCACCAACAATTCGTATTTATCGTCATGATTCCTTTTGACTAGCTATTGGGGCAATATGTAAGGAAGAGATGCATGGATCTAATTCGCCTAACACCCCCCTCTCAAGTTCACATTAGGATACTAGATCTCCCAACCCCCTCCCTTTCGGTCTCGGAGGTCGGAATCATTAAGTCCTCATCATTTCCAGGTCATCCAACTCCTTCAATTCTCTCGAAGGTCGTATTCAAACACAATCCTAGAGGTGCCCTCTCTTGGTTCTCGCTTTCGGTCTCAACCTAGGTTAGCAATAAGCCTAAAATGGGTACCCGATTCCTGACCTAACCAACTCTCGTCGATGGACAAGGGTCACAAACCAACATTACCCACAATAAGCCAATTCAACAAATCAATCCTCTAGCCAACCCTTATTAATCCTCCCCAACAACTATTTTTTGTAGGAATCAATCAAATAAATCACTCATGTTGGTGTTAAATCGAGTCCTAATTAAAGGACTACTCACTAATCATGTTTATTAAGACAAGACAAATAATAAAGGTTGACATTTTAGCAATTGACATGTTATTAAATTGATTTCTATAACTAATCATGCAATTAGTAACAAAGATGATGATAATTGACTAATTAATGTATAACTAGTGTAGATTCTCGTGCTACAGCACAGTATTTTTTTTGTTTTGTTTTACAAAGAAACATTCTCATTAAATTAATTGCATAAATTAACTGTACATTTAATGTTATAATGTACTAATATAATCTTAGTAAGAGCTAGAAAAGGAAAGTTTATTACCATCAAAAGACACTTTAAGTTAAGTTATTTTTGTCTTAAACCATTTTTACTTTACTATCAAAATTAACTCTATAATGCTATATCATTGAATGAAACTAATTTATGACATTAAATTACAATTAAGTGATGTAAAAATGTAAAATCTAATTAAAAAGCGTATAAACCTTATAACAAAAATAGGTAAATACAGTTTAGCACGCACTTAACACTACAAGAAAACAAGACAAAGGCGACGGAGAAGCTACAGTCGCCAATTTGGCGACAGGAAAAAAAACTCGGGCGACGGAAAACAGTCGGCAATTTGGCGACTGTTGCTTTTTATCCAAAAATCTGTACGAAATCCACTGGCGACCGAAAATTATACAATTTGGCGACCGAAAACAGTCGCCAAATTTAGCGACCACTTCTCGTCGCCATTTTGGCGACCATAAACAGTCGCCAATCGCCTGTTATTTTGGCGAAATAATTCGGGCGACTGATTGTCGTCGCCATTTTCATGCGCCTTTTTAATTTGACAATTGAGATCCCACCTCCCCCACATAACCCCATATTCTCTTTTATTTCCTTTTATTATCAAAAAAGTATTCCTTTCCCCTCATTCATTTCAACATGTCGTTCCATCTCCCTCTTCTCTCAATTTTCTACTTTACTCTTTTTTCCTTCTTTATTAAATTTACCCTTTCTTCATCTTATTTTTACTTTACCATTTCTTCATCCTTTACCAAATCTTACCCAAACCTACAAAAATACAATTTCATTTGTTTTAATTTCAAAGTAACAAATTTCAAAGTATTTTGGTCGACGACAAGCCGACAGCGCGGGACACGCCAACAACGACAGAGGAAGGAGAAGAGGCCAGAAAGAAAGGGATGTAATTAGTTTTTTCGTGTCGGTAATTTGTTTTTTTTTTTTGTGTTATTCGAATTGGTATTGTTGTTGGTAGTTTGATTGTAATTAGTTTGATGTTTAGTTTCATTGTAATGGAATGTAAAGTTAATGTAATATAAATGTAAATTTAAATTTGATATAGAAATGAGCAAATGGTTTTTGTACTAAATGTAAATTAATAGATGTCCTATAACCATGGTTTGTTTTCATTCAAGCTTGTGTTGTCATTGTTGTTATTTCGTGAAGAATAGTGATGAAACGAAATAATTGCAGCGTCATTCTTCTCCAGATCTGGTACTTTTTTTTTTTTTTTTTTTTTAAAAAAAAGCAAAATTGGCGACCAAAAACAGTCGCCAAAATGGCGACCAAAAACCGTCGCCAATTTGGCGACGGGTTTCAGTCGCCCGCTTTAAAAAAATTCCGTCGCCATATTTGGCGACGAAGCCCCGTCGCCAAAAGCGACTAAACCTAGCTACCAAGTGCGGGCGACGGGCCTTAGTCGCTATATTCTTAATGGCGACTGTTCTCAGTCGCCTTATATGGTCGCCTTTGACCTTATTTGTTGTAGTGTAAAAAGACGATTTACGAATAATTAAACTAATATTTTTTTATATTTTTAATTAAAAAAAAAACATAAAAATGGTTACGTCCTTTAAAATATACACCATATTTAGAGTGTAACTATGAGGATAATATAAGAAACAGATTTACGTAATTTTAGGGTGTAAATGATGTCAATAATTATGTTAAAGATTGCACAAGAAGCAGGTTTGCGTAATTTTAGAGTGAAACTAATGAAGAATAATATCTATGGAAATAAAAATGACTGCATAATAAATTATAGATTTTAATAAAAAAAAAGTCATAAATATGAATTTTAATTAAAAAGATTAGAGTTTAGTTATAAGAATATATTAATTGAAAAGATAATAATGTAATAATTTGTTTTTTACTTGTTACCTTATTTAGCTAGATGTCTTTTGGAGGGAAAACTAAGAGAATTTTTATTCACTTAGTAGTAGGGGGGATTAAAGTGAGATCAAATTAAAAGGTGGTAAGTTGGGCTACAAGTAATGTAAATATTCAAAAATAAGACAAATATAAACTAAGGAAATGAATTTGATAAAACAAAATAAGAAATTGAGAGGAAAAGAAAATATACCAACACAGATGAAAGAAATAAACTTGATGGAATAAATTGCTTGAATAAATGAAGAACAAGATGAGATTCAATTTCTTCTACAAAAATCCTCCAACTACCCAATTTTGATCTAAAATAAAGTGTATCTAGTTATGTTGCAAATAACAGGGTTTAACTATTTATACAAAGGGTCCAAAAATACAATTACAAGAGTCAAAAGCTGAATAAAGCCCAAAACACGGGTCCATCCGGTGTATCAATACGTCGGACGTGTCCCAGATACGCCGGATGGACCTCAGTTACACCCATACTCCAAACAATACACCCACAAGGCTAGAAAGATACACCCTACGAGGTCTTATTGCACTATGCCTAAAGTTGATACACCCACATTCAGCCAAATACAACCATAGGAGTAAAAAGATACACCCTACGAGTTCTAGTTGCGCCTTGCCTGAAGTGGATACAGCCATAAGGCTTAGAAAGGCTTCAAAATGACTTCAATTCTTCACTTCCCTTCTTGCAATTAATCGGTTCGGGCCTTTACTCGATCTTTTATTTCACCTAGAAATGCGTGAAATACTACAAAAATCTAACAAAACCGTGAGTAAAGTTCATAAATGTAAATTGATCATAGAGCAAAGGCATTTAACATATAAATGCTTCAAAATTGGGGTCAAGTTAAGGATTTTTGATCAAAATAGTAGGGCGATAATGTAGTTATCAGTGTTCTAAAAAAAATTTCATTCAAAATGCATATTCTTAAATAAGTAAACTAATGGCAATTAAGGGAACTAATAATTACAGTTTATTTCATTGAATTATTATCTTTTCCTTAAAATTAATCTTTTCATCAAATTATATTATTTCGCTAAACTATAACAAAACTATAATATTTTAATTAAAATAGAATAAAATTGATAAAAAAAAAACTATAAGTTGCTAAATATTTATTGATTGATGCTATTATTAGATAATGACTTGACTCATAAATCCATATAAGAAAAAGCTGCAAATCCCAGTTATTAGTTTCGTGGAAAAAAAATTAACAATAATTTATTCTAGTATAATTAATTTATTTTTAATATAGCGATGGGAAGAATAGAAATAAATGGAGGAAGTAGCTCCAAAAATAATTTTTCTTATGAGGATGGTAATTGAGCGTCATCTGATGATATTAAATTTGAGTACTACCCTAATTAAAATAATCATTAAAATTATAAATATAAGTTCTTAAATTTATTTAGCACCAAAATTAGAAAGGTTAAGAATGTAATTCGACATTGAATTCTCAAAGCATATTGAGGATAGATTGCATTAATACCTAATTGCAATGAAAGAATTTGCCAAACTTTTCTGGGAAATTTCTTCTATTGAAACGTTGAACATTAATGAAAGAATATGCCAAACTTTTCTGGGAAATTTCTTCTATTGAAACGTTGAACATTAATGAAAGAATATGCCAAACTTTTCTTGGAAATTTCTTCTATTGAAGTATTGAACATTAATGGTAATAAAAAAATTCGCCAAAATTCGCCAAGAATATGCCATTCATAACATATATTGATGGACTTTGGAATTCTTTGCCTTCAACCTAATTAGAATGTGTTAGAAGTCTCACAATCATTGTTCTTCAGTTTCATTTCCTTCTCTAACTATGTTAGAGAAATCTCACAATTGTCATGTGTTACAAGTCTTACAATCATCATTTGTTCTTCAATTTCATTTGTTTTTTTTATAAGAAAATAACTAACATTTAGGATCGTTGACACAAAGAGACCTAGGGTTCTAGAGAAAGGAAAAAATATTGTTCACGGCTTATATAGCACTCACACAAAATACGGAATCGGATTCCGTGTTTTCTAGGTCTGAACCTGAGTACTCGGTTTAGTGCTCGAGAGCACTCAGTCGAGTGCCATGCACTCAGTCAAGTGCGCCAGCCACTCGGCCGAGTGCTACTTAATCAGACCCTGGGTAAAACCCAGACCACACTCGGTCGAGTATAGCTTAGTCGGTCGAGCATAGCTCATTACTCGGCCGATTGCTATACTTAAAACTCAGGGTATTACACATCTAGCTACAGATGGGAAGACTGAAGGATATAGTTCAGACTCTGGAGGACATGATGCGCGCGTGTGTGCTGGAATTTGGTGGATCATGGGAGGAGAGGCTTGATTTAATCGAGTTTTCATATAGTAACAGTTACCATGCTAGTATTTGGGATGACACCGGTTAAAGTTTTGTATGGGAGGAAATTTAGGAGTATGACTGACGCGGTGGTGCTGGGACCGCATATGATTAAGGAGATGGTGGAACATGTGCAGGTAATTCGTTAGAAGATGAGTGGCATAAGATAGACAAACGAGTTATGCTAATCTGAAGAGGAGTGGCATTGAGTTTGTAGTTGGAGACAAAGTTTTGCTGAAAGTGTCTCCGATGAGAGATGTTATGCGTTTTGGGAAGAGAGGCAAGTTGAGCCAGAAGTTTATTGGACCATATGAGATTTTAGACTGGGTTGGAGAAGTGGCTTACCGTTTGGCTCTACCTCCGGCTCTAGATAGAGTCCATAATGTGTTTCATGTATCGCAATTGAGGAAGTATGTGAGAGATTCTTCTCATATACTTGAACTTGAGACAGTGAAAATGGATGAATTGTTGACTTATGTGGAGGTGGCTAAGGAGATCTTAGATCGGAAAGTGAGAAAGACAAGGAATGGTTAGACAATTAAAATGGAAACTGACCCGAACTATAACCCTTGAATGTGACCCAAAACCCGAATTGACCCGACCAGGCCCAAACATGACCCGTGCTTTGTTGACCCGGAACTAGACCTGACACCGACCCGATTTACCCGACCCCAAAAGGCTGACCCGAGACCTGAAATGACCTGAACTGCTGCACCCGAATGACACTCGAAGTCCAAATTGACCCGATCCGACCAGAAAATAACCCGAGCTTTCACAGACCCGTAACAGACCCGACTCGGAATAACCCGATCTGAAACCACCCAACCCGAAAATGACCCGCCAAAACATAATTTTAATTGAACCCAAAAGACTTGAAATACCTTTTTTTCACTTAATCATTGACCCAAAATGACCCGACCCGCTCGACACGAAAATGACCCGACAAACATACCTGAAACAACCCGGAACCCGAAAGGACCCGACCCGAACTAACCCGATAATGTGACAAACCCGAACTGACCTGACCCAAATTGGACTAACCCGAACCCGACCCGTTGGCCCGTTTTGCCAGGTCTACCCGGAACTGACCCTACCAGAAATGACACAATTCAAAACCACCGGACCCTTAAATGACACGACAAAACATAGCTCTAATTGAATTAGAAAGACTTGAAATGATTAATTTAAAAGCACACTTAATGTTATTTACATTAAAATAAATAATCTATTATTAAAACAAAACTAAATATAGGTAATAAAAATACATTTACTTTTTTTTCTCTCTTAATCATTGACCCGAAAATGACCGGATTCGAAATAACCTGCCCCGCTTGATCCGAAAATTACCCGACCACCATACCCGAAAAACGTCCGTAGCCCGAAACAACCCGACTCGATCCAAACTAACACGATAATACGACAGATCCGAACCTGTCAGACCTAAAATGGCCCAACTCGACCCTGACTCGGTTGACCCGTTTGCCAAGTCTAGGTGGTAGGTCAAAGCCATGTTGTCAGGATCGGGATTCTACTTTGAATCGATGGGGAGGGTAAGATCAAATCGGTGGAATCGGATCGTAGAATCGTAAGATTCTACAAATTCACTAAATATAGTTTTTTATTTGGTAAAAATATATAATTGAAGATCAAAACACTTATTTATACCCAAAATATTGATAACTAATGAGTTTAGTATCATTTCATGAACATGTTTCTACAAATGACATGAAATTTGGATTTTACGATGTCGTTATATAAAAATTTATTTTAATATGTTTACTATGGAGTCGGATCGTAGGATCGTAAGATCATAGAATCGTATTATGATCCTACCTCTAGAAAATTTCAAATAAATAGGATCGTAAGATTCTACAAACATGATAGAATCGTAAGATCCGGGATCGGACAAGCATTTTTGGATCGTAAAATCGTAGAATCATAGGATCGAATCGGGATTCTGACAACAATGGGTCAAAGTATGAAGAGAGAAAGTCTTACATTATCAGTTAGTCTCATTGTAGACGGGTATATGTATATCCGTCTAAAGATGTAGATGAGTCAAATATGTTACCACTATTTTAATAAGACAACCCCACATCTCATTTATTGTTTATCTTATTATGAAAGTGGTGACATATTTAACCTCTCTACAATTTTAAATGGATAGTGTTAGTATAAAGTGAGATTTTGTGTTACATTATTGCCTTATTGGTCTACGTGTTACATTATAGGCCTAAAATGGAAAATACTAAAGAGAGTGAAATGGGTGTCCGAAAAAAGAGAGAATGATGGATAAGAAATAAGATGAGAGAAAAATCGTAGAGGAAAAAGACCTGCCTTGTCACGTTGTGTATAATCTACGGATGGACCGGAAAATAACCGAGGATGGGCATCGAAGTAAACTAGAAAGTTGACTTATTCAGCGTTTTCTAAGTGCCCCATAAAACAAAGGTCCCCTCATACACGGTTTTGTTACACTGGGATCGAACGAACCAACAAAACTAATCATTAGACAGAAAACTAGAGAGACTTAGGTTTGATTTTTTTTGGGAGTACAACTGTCTAAACTGAATTAAACAAAAATGGATTTATTATAGCTTAATTGAACTGAACTGAATTAATAGAATTAAACTAAACTGACTTGAAATAAGAGTCAATTTGTGAAGAAAAAAGCTGAAATGAACTAAAATCCCCATACTACTAAGAGAATAAAAATTCTTTTAATTTTTCCTCCAAAAAGCATCTAGCTAAATAAGGTAACAAATAAATTTTATTTTCATTACATTATTATCTTTTCAATTAATATATTCTTATAATTAAACTCTAATCTTTTAATTAAAATTCATATTTATAACTTTTTCATTAAAATATATAATTTATTATGCAATCATTTTCGTTTCCATAAATATTATTCTTTATCAGTTACACTCTAAAATTACGGAAACCTACTTCTTAAGCAGTCTTTAACATAATTATTGTCATCGCTTACATCTTAAAATTACGTAAATCTGTTTCTTATACTATCCTTCATCAGTTACACTCTAAATATGGTGTATATTTTAAAGGGCGTAACAATCCTAACGTATTTTTTTAATTAAAAAAATATATTAGTCTACTACTTATTCGTAAATCGTATTTTTAAGTGTGTGGTATACTGTTTTTACCTTCTTTTTTTATAAGATTTATATGCGTTTTAATTAGATTACATTTTCACATCACTTAATTTTAATTTAATGTCATAAATTAGTTTCATGCAATGATATAGCATTATAGAGTTAATTTTTATAGTAAAGTAATATAAAAATGGTTTGGTTTAAGACAAAAAAAAATAAACTTTTATTTTCTACCTCTTACTAAGATTATATTAGTACATTATAACATTAAAGGTACAGTTAATTTATGCATTTAATTTAATGAGAATGTATCTTTATAAAACAAAACTAAAAAATACCGTGCTGTAGCACGGGGATCTACACTAGTTAAGTTCAAAAGAACAGGGCCTTAGCTATTTTTTTCCCGTCGTTTGTCGACTTGCCTTTCTACTGAAGGTGGCAAATCGAGTTGGGTTTGGGTCGAGTTAATTTGGACCAGTTCATTCTGAGTTTGCCACTGTAACACCCCGGTTTATAAAAGAAGTCCTCGTCAAGACATTCTCTAATAAAACGGACTGTTACCATCTCGGTTTCCCGAGGTAGTGAATAACAAATTAAACTCCAAGGCAATTTATGTAATATTTTCAACTTAATTATTACAAATACTCTTTTCAACTCGAATTACAAGAACTGACATAATTAAAAGTGAAGTCTTCTAGATGATGGTCTAGGCCGCTAGGTCGTCGATCCAGTGTCTCACTCCCATCAAGCTCCCGTCCTAACGCTTAACTCACAAGTCTGCTCCCATAAACGGATCATCACGGTGTTCACGAATACACAGGGTCAACCACGAGGTTGAGTAGGGAAAACAAAACAAGTACGACAACAAAATACATAACTCCATTTCCAATTAGTCACATCCTCCGCCTCACCATATCACAGACCCTGAATAATCTCCACACCGTATCACAGACCCTGAATAATCTCCGCTCCATATCACAGATCCTGAATAATCTCCGCTCCATATCACATACCCTGAATAATCTCCGCTCCATATCACATACCCTGAATAATCTCCGCTCCATATCACATACCCTGAATAATCTCCGCTTCATATCACATACCCTGAATAATCTCCGCTCCATATCACATACCCTGAATAATCTCCGCTCCATATCACATACCCTGAATAACTTCCACACCGTATCACAGACCCTGATTAATTTCCACACCATCCTCCAACGCATATGAATGATCAAAAGAAATTGATGCAACACAATATATATAAATCAATTAAATGATGAATCATAAAATCATGCCAGTTACCAGGTGTTGTGATATCATACTCAATACGATCAAATCAGTCAATCACCCTTCCCAATATAAATGATAGTATAACTCGACAACCAGGAATCCAGTCAACACAATTCGATCAATAACGATAATAAGACAAGTGTAGTTCCCCTACCTTAAAGTGCCAGCAATTCCAATTAAGCAGTTAAGCAGTCCAGAAGTAAAGCAATGAGTTTGATTATCAATCCTTCACGAATCCGTCACCTAAAACAATTATAATATATATAATTACTAACTACTAAATACGGAGATCCTCAATTAGAAGTCTTCCCGAACCCTACAATTCCGACACCGACTTATGCCCGACTGATAATTAAAATAACCCGATTAGTATTTGACCCAACTTCCCAAAATAGAAAGTTATTAAGGTATAATCTCTTAAGATGGTAACTTTCCCGATTTAGTAACTTTTCTCTTTTATCAAACCCGACTCAAAAACCCGTCTTTAATTAATTAATCATTATTAATTATTATTTTATTTTAAATAACTCGGAACTCTAATCAAAACGATAATTAGGGGTTTAAATGAATTATATGATGAAACGAATCAACACTTGAACAACTCGAACAATCCCGACTCTAATTATATTAAATAATTCGGGAATTAATGTTAACTAAATTATTTAATGACACGGGAATTATTTTAATTAATTAAGAGTACGACCAAATACGAATTATAACAATTAAACAATGAAAAATCCGTTTCGAAAACCAAAATGGCCCGTCAACCACACAACCCCCTTCCCACGCACTCACGAACCACCACGCACCACCTCACCACCGTGTCCACCACCAGGCGTGGTCCCCACATCAACCCAGCCACCAACGACCATCGCCAAAGGGGTCGACTCCGCCGGCGAGTCCAACCACAGTCCCCTTTCCGTCTGGTTCACCACCGTGCAACACCAAACACCCACCGTTCTCTTTTTTACCACCACCGCAACAATCACTCGTCTCCCGCCATACCACCACCTACCTGCTCACCTCTCACCCACGCACGCAGACACCACGGCACCACCTTGTCGACCTCCCCCTAGTCGACGGTGGTGCCACCCAAACTTACCCATCTAAAAACTCCCCTGAAAACCGTATATACCACCCGTTTCTACACCCTTGTCAAAGCCGCCTTTCACCATTACGATCACTACTTATGACCACCCTAACCTCCACCACTACACTCTCCACTGACCACCCATTTCCCTCACCCCATCAGCAACCACCAGCCTTACCACTATAAGACACTAAGCAACCACTAAAAACGCGACATTAATATGTGAAAAACAGAGAGGATGAGCTGCTTACCTATTTCCTGCCACCATAGCCGCCACTAGGGACACCCACTGTAGTCGACAACCACCCATAGCTCCTCCTTGCTGCGCCGCCAACAGACACGACCACTCTCTCTCTCTCTCTAAGCGTGAAGATAGAAGTTGGAGCCGATGAAAGGAGGGAGGCGGGCTGAGGTCGTGTGTAATCATGGCGAAAAATGGGTAGGGGTTGTCAGGTTTAATAAGGAAGAAGGGAAGCAACGGGGTATGGGTTGTATAGATGTTGGTGTAGGCGTGGAGTATGGGTTGCATAGGTCCCATAAAAATAATCAAGCATGCCTATTTCTTGTCTCATGGGCACGAAACACCACCCTAATACGGTTTCCCATAATTATTTTGGGTCCGATGTTTAATTATTTAGTTTACCTTTCGAATCCTTATAAACCCGTCTTAATTAACTTAGCTCGATAACTTAACATAATTCTCGACTAACAATTAACCCGACATAACTAGCAATATAAATGTATAATAATTAATATAAAATAATATCCGTTTAATTAATTTTATTATATAAAAATACGGGTATTACATCTTCCCCCTTAAAATGAACTTCGTCCCGAAGTTCGCTCCCATACTCAAACCTCAAAAGGGTATTGTATATCGTACCAACAGACGTCACGCATTTCTAACTTGGTTAACACACTCTTTTGACACATCAATTAATCATAACAAATACGGAATGTTACATTCTGCCCTCCTAAAAATAAACTTCGTCCCGAAGTTTGACTCGTCTTTTCTTAACCCAACTAACTGCAACTAATAACTACCTGAGAACACAAATGTGTAACAACTAAATACTCATCTGAGAACACCATCATCTTCCATCTAAATTCCGATCTCAAACTCAACATAAACTCATTAACCATGGTCGCACTGGACCGTAAACATAACTCGGCACAAAGGCCCCACAACTCATAACTCAATACCAATAGTTTAATCACACTCTCCTTTTTACACATCAACCACTATCAGATGTAGGAACAACACATATAGGACTTATTTCATAGGCAACCTCACAACTAAACGTCAACTTGATCAAAACTACAATCTACAATAGGTGCAATTCAAGCATTAAGATTTTACAATCCTACCCAACTAAAACATGGTTACGTCCTCGTAACCTTCATTATTATAACCAAAGTTCTCAAACTACCGCTATCAACTGAAAGAGGATAAAAGATTCACAACTCACGCTCAAGTTAGCTAATCCTTACCAAGGACAATCAATATTCAAACTCTCTAAAGGAAGCTACCGTTACCAGTAAAATCATCAGTAAGTATCCATTTTACCAATCGTTGTAATCTCATACTTTAGAAACATAGGGGGTTAATCACATAAGAAAAGAATTAAGGTCAACATTTGATAAATCGATTTATGTGAATTTATAACTTAATAGGTTCAATCTGACTTTTCTTTACTTAATGGTATAGATTTAGGTCACGACACAGAATCACCAATAGAAATAAAGACAACCAGTTTCGCAGTACTTATCGTCCCAGAAATATTTTTAATTCTTATAACAAAGGGTTTAGGAATTATTCACGAATGACGAATGCGCCTAGATTGACAATTCTACAAACATATTGGTCGAGTCAATCAAGCGAGTAAACCTCGATATGGGAAAGTTATCATACAAGACTATCATTCATAAAATTTCGTTATTGGTATTGAATTTATTTAACTGCACCCCACACAATGACATAACAGATTAAATGTATTTAACTATACCAACTTTACAATATTCGTTATATGTTATGCTAATATCAACCTACCATGTTAACACCTAACTCCTTTAAATCACCACATTCATTTCCTGTTCGGACCTTCGTACTAACCACAACCCACCAATTCACTTCATGAACGAATAACATGACTAATTTATCCCGCTACTTATGACTCCGTTCTAGTTTCATTCCTCCAGACTAGCAATTATCATGGACACTCACAAACATTACACCGGCCGAAATCTCATTCCGAATTTATACTCACACTACACAATCTAACTTCATTTTTCTAACTTTTACTTTCATACAGGATGGTGACTAATTTTCTTAACATATTCTTATAACAGGGCCATCATAGAACTCATTTATAGCTTACTACGAAACTCAAAATCAGATAAACTTAATTTGATACAATTCCTTTAAACAACCCAGTTGAGGTGTCGACTCCTATATTGTAAATTACAGGTTCATCTTATTCATTTTAATCCTATCTTTATTAATGAACGACCATTACCTCAATCATCAGGATTTTTGTTGCACTTCTTTACTCAGTTATGTTCACGGCTTAATTAAACGTAACTATAACAATTATCATTTAAACCAACGCATATCATATGAATCATTAAAGGGTTATCCCATTATAATATTGCCCACATAGTTTTCATAAACAATCCTTTTTAAAATATACTTGATAGTGATGACTCGAGAATCTAGATATACCAATCGTCGTATTATATCAAACAATTTCCTTTATATCATACTCCTACAATTGCAAGAATCTCTTTAGCATTTTATGACGATCTAACGACGATCATTTCCAATAAGAAATAACACACTGTTTATTATCGTGTCACAGGTTTAGGTTCAATTGAAATCATTTATTGCGATGAAGATAATAATTATAACTATGGGCACACAACCCATATGAAAGACCTTAGAACTCAAATGACATCCTACATGTGTGAACATTTAGACACAATCACTACTATCATCCATGTGTGAACTTTTAAACATAACTATTATAGTTTTCATGCGAGTGTATTAGAATAATCAAATTACTTTCAATACTATCAACTTTACTAAGATGTGACAATATAGTTTTATTATTCATATATGTCCGACCACTATGCAAATATGATATATAAAATATTACTAACATGCCAAACATATATAAAACATGTAACAACTGGACTCGTTTAAAATATTTCACCCCCGATTACAAATCAAATTAATTTATTCAATTTTACTCATACCATCACGCCAACAATGTTATCAACTAAACTTCAATTTTTATCACTGGTTGAGATACGTAACTACTGAACATGCCTGCTACTATCATCATATAAGGACATTATAAATTCATATTATTAAAGCTCGTGAATTAATCAACCATCGTATGTAGACTCAACCTAGAACACACATTTTCCAGGTCATGATTCACGTTGTAACTTTCAAAGATCACGAATAAATAACCGTTCGATTAAAACTTGACTCATATTACTTTTACAAAACACGGAGGGTTAAAATCACAGGGAAAAGAATTAGGTTCAAAGCACAAGAATACCATTTTAAAGAATTTTACAACTCAGTTGGTCTAACCAAACATGTGACAAATTATTGGTCCAAAACTTGGGTCAGTTTGCAAAACTTATTATTTAATATTGAGACATCAAGATTTTTCGTGGATTATCAATTTGAACACATATGTGAATTTTACGATCGATGGAGTTGGAATTATGCGAAAATTATTAATACCATTTAAATGAGGATTTTCACAAAATCATTGGTCAAAATTTCACTGCACAGAACTTCCTAACCACAAATTTACTAAAATAATTACTACTCCTAGTCTCAGATATCTTATAAGCATGAAACCAACGCTAAATGAACACTAATCGACGAGACTACCTCTCATAAAATTTTCATCGATAGGTAATAAACAGGAAAGTAATGGTAACAAGGTCAATTAAAGAATAACATCAACCAAAACAAGTTTCATCACTAAGTTTTTCATTTACTATGTTCCAACTCTTACAACCACACTATTGTTCTAACCCATACCAACTTAGATCTCACACTGTACTTGTGTAAACATATACCCCATAGAATCCCTTCGCATCTCGATCTACCCATTACATCTAAATCACGATTGCTATGACTAAAGATATGAAATTCTATCGTGTTTCCTATTACTAACACGATGTTATACTAGCATGGCTTCGGGATCACACAACCGCATATTACTTAGTCATATTAGTACTAGCAGTACATCATTCAACATCCACCTAGGTAATTATCATTGACTTGCAAATATTTTCATGCTCACGACTAGCACAACACTTCATTGATTATTAACCTGAACTCGAAAATCTATTTCTCATTTCCACAACATTATATGATCACGCCATCACTCATACAAAATACTTACCGTAGCGTTGTCCTGCAGAATGGTTAGAAGACATAGGTTTCAAAGTATATATCAACTCGATTATGCAACAATCAATGCATCAATCAATTAACACTTAGGCAACGATATAGGCATCTCAGGTTCAACCTTATGCAACTTTTCTACCCTTTCTCTCATATACCCTCAGGGTTTTCCGAGTCAAACTGAGAGGGCCACTGGTTCGGTGTGAGGGGGCCCCTAACTCAAACCTTACCCCAGTGTGCTCCTAACAGTTCTATCCCGGTGTTCATTTTAATTAGACACATCCTAGGTTCATTGGGTTCATTGGTTTAGGCCTGAGGATCGTTCGCTCTGATACCACTTTGTAACACCCCGGTTTATAAAAGAAGTCCTCGTCAAGACATTCTCTAATAAAACGGACTGTTACCATCTCGGTTTCCCGAGGTAGTGAATAACAAATTAAACTCCAAGGCAATTTATGTAATATTTTCAACTTAATTATTACAAATACTCTTTTCAACTCGAATTACAAGAACTGACATAATTAAAAGTGAAGTCTTCTAGATGATGGTCTAGCTGCTAGGTCGTCTGATCCAGTGTCTCACTCCCATCAAGCTCCCGTCCTAACGCTTAACCTGTCAAGTCTGCTCCCCATAAAACGGATCATCACAGGTGTTCACGAATACACAGGGTCAACCACGAGGTTGAGTAGGGAAAACAAAACAAGTACGACAACAAAATACATAACTCCATTTCCAATTAGTCACATCCTCCGCCTCACCATATCACAGACCCTGAATAATCTCCACACCGTATCACAGACCCTGAATAATCTCCGCTCCATATCACAGATCCTGAATAATCTCCGCTCCATATCACATACCCTGAATAATCTCCGCTCCATATCACATACCCTGAATAATCTCCGCTCCATATCACATACCCTGAATAATCTCCGCTTCATATCACATACCCTGAATAATCTCCGCTCCATATCACATACCCTGAATAATCTCCGCTCCATATCACATACCCTGAATAACTTCCACACCGTATCACAGACCCTGATTAATTTCCACACCATCCTCCAACGCATATGAATGATCAAAAGAAATTGATGCAACACAATATATATAAATCAATTAAATGATGAATCATAAAATCATGCCGCTTACTGTGTTGTGATATCATACTCAATACGATCAAATCAGTCAATCACCCTTCCCAATATAAATGATAGTATAACTCGACAACCAGGAATCCAGTCAACACAATTCGATCAATAACGATAATAAGACAAGTGTAGTTCCCCTACCTTAAAGTGCCAGCAATTCCAATTAAGCAGTTAAGCAGTCCAGAAGTAAAGCAATGAGTTTGATTATCGATCCTTCACGAATCCGTCACCTAAAACAATTATAATATATATAATTACTAACTACTAAATACGGAGATCCTCAATTAGAAGTCTTCCCGAACCCTACAATTCCGACACCGACTTATGCCCGACTGATAATTAAAATAACCCGATTAGTATTTGACCCAACTTCCCAAAATAGAAAGTTATTAAGGTATAATCTCTTAAGATGGTAACTTTCCCGATTTAGTAACTTTTCTCTTTTATCAAACCCGACTCAAAAACCCGTCTTTAATTAATTAATCATTATTAATTATTATTTTATTTTAAATAACTCGGAACTCTAATCAAAACGATAATTAGGGGTTTAAATGAATTATATGATGAAACGAATCAACACTTGAACAACTCGAACAATCCCGACTCTAATTATATTAAATAATTCGGGAATTAATGTTAACTAAATTATTTAATGACACGGGAATTATTTTAATTAATTAAGAGTACGACCAAATACGAATTATAACAATTAAACAATGAAAAATCCGTTTCGAAAACCAAAATGGCCCGTCAACCACACAACCCCCTTCCCACGCACTCACGAACCACCACGCACCACCTCACCACCGTGTCCACCACCAGGCGTGGTCCCCACATCAACCCAGCCACCAACGACCATCGCCAGCAGGGTCGACTCCCGCCGGCGAGTCCAACCACAGTCCCCTTTCCGTCTGGTTCACCACCGTGCAACACCAAACACCCACTGTTCTCTTTTTACCACCACCGCAACAATCACTCGTCTCCCGCCATACCACCACCTACCTGCTCACCTCTCACCCACGCACGCAGACACCACGGCACCACCTTGTCGACCTCCCCCTAGTCGACGGTGGTGCCACCCAAACTTACCCATCTAAAAACTCCCCTGAAAACCGTATATACCACCCGTTTCTACACCCTTGTCAAAGCCGCCTTTCACTGTTACGATCACTACTTATGACCACCCTAACCTCCACCACTACACTCTCCACTGACCACCCATTTCCCTCACCCCATCAGCAACCACCAGCCTTACCACTATAAGACACTAAGCAACCACTAAAAACGCGACATTAATATGTGAAAAACAGAGAGGATGAGCTGCTTACCTATTTCCTGCCACCATAGCCGCCACTAGGGACACCCACTGTAGTCGACAACCACCCATAGCTCCTCCTTGCTGCGCCGCCAACAGACACGACCACTCTCTCTCTCTCTCTAAGCGTGAAGATAGAAGTTGGAGCTGATGAAACGAGGGAGGCGGCTGAGGTCGTGTGTAATCATGGCAGAAAATGGGTAGGGGTTGTCAGGTTTAATAAGGAAGAAGGGAAGCAACGGGGTATGGGTTGTATAGATGTTGGTGTAGGCGTGGAGTATGGGTTGCATAGGTCCCATAAAAATAATCAAGCATGCCTATTTCTTGTCTCATGGGCACGAAACACCACCCTAATACGGTTTCCCATAATTATTTTGGGTCCGATGTTTAATTATTTAGTTTACCTTTCGAATCCTTATAAACCCGTCTTAATTAACTTAGCTCGATAACTTAACATAATTCTCGACTAACAATTAACCCGACATAACTAGCAATATAAATGTATAATAATTAATATAAAATAATATCCGTTTAATTAATTTTATTATATAAAAATACGGGGTATTACAGCCACACACTTATTTCGAATCGGGTAAGGTTGGGTCTTTTCGGGTTTTGGGTCAATTTTGGATGTCAAGTTGTCGGTTAATTTTGGGTTTGAATCGTTTTTTTGTAATACTCCGTATTTTAGTGGGAGTATTCGATCGAGTACTTGGTTGGTACTCGGTCGAGTGCGTGTTACTCGGCCGAGTGCACTTGACCGAGTAAACCGGTTCAGTAAAGTTGACGGTTTCTCTTCTGTTTTGACCAAGTGTTTTGTTAATAGCACTTAAATCATTTCTAATTTCATTTTAGCATCTCTAAAACAATTTCTAAACCTAGATAGAGGTAGAGGAAAAAGAGTTTGTCGAGCATTTCTTTTGATTGGAGATTTCTCACCTATTTCAACCTAATTCGATTCCTCTGATTGTAAGTCGATTTCAATCCATTGTTTATGCTATTTTAACGGCTTTTTCCTCTAAACGTTTAAAAAGAGAGTCCCCTTTATTTGAAGTCTAGTCTATGCATATCAACTTTCGTAGCCTAATTCCTTATGGTTTGTTTTAGGTGATTTATTTATGAACCTATCGCTGAAAAGTCCGCGAATCTGATTTGGTCGTGGAAAATGGTTTGAAACCCTAATTTATATGTTGAATCAGATTTGGATATTTTTCATACTTTATCTTTGTAGAGTCTAAATGACAATAGGATTTGGAATTGCCGAAAAATGATGTTTTATACTCCTTTTATGTATCAATACTTTTTATGCGACAAATTCTGTCAGCTTTTGGAAATCAGTCTGAAAACCCTTGATAAGTTTTGAATTTGAGAAAAATTCGTTAGCTAAGAGTTGTAGCTAAGACTCATGAGGTTCCAATCTAATTGGCTTTGAATCGATTGGATTTTTCTGGAATTAGTTATGCATTTTATACCGAGCCTGACATGTGCAAGAAAATCAGGAAAAGTCGATTTTGTTCTTTAAGTTGAGATTCCTATTAAGTTACGATGAGTCTAGGCTATGTGCATGGTTAATTGATTGAGTATGTGATAATTATACATAATTATGTTATGTAAGTGATGGATATGTGAAGGATCATAATTGATTGCTTGTGATCGGATTATTGATAAAAGGTAGGGTTTCCCTACTCAGTTGATTGCGTAATTGATTTGAGATTGTTGTGATTGATTGATTAATATGTTTCGTTGGGTCGATATTGGTTGAGATGATATTGTGTTGATATTGAGATTGGTATTGTTGTGATGGGACCATGTTAGGAGATGGTTCCGACCCCATGCTCGCCTCTTGTGGCTCCCATCACAAGGGGGTGTGCACATTAATGATCTGGGTGCACTCGTTGCGATGAGCGGGGCTTAGACGAGAAAGGCTGCGGTCTCCCACTAGTGGTGAGGTTACCTGTTGCGATAGGTAACCTGGCAGGGCTACACACTTAGGTGTGTAGTCGGTTACTAGTTACTAATGGAGTTTGGAGAATGATACTACAATTGGATTGGTTGTATTGGTTGTGTTTGTGAATTCTTATCTTGGTTATACACTTGACTGACCCCGTTTATTGTTTTCAAAACCGCGGTGATCCATTCGGGGATGGTGAGCAGTTGATTTAGCAGGTATGGCTGAGGATAGCTTGCAGGTTTTGGATGAGGTCGAGTCATCACTGATCGCTTAGCTAGCTTCCGCTGACATTTATACATTAGTTCATTTTTGGTTGTTTTGGTTGTAAACAGCTTTGACTAAACTTTGAGTTGTACTTTGTCAAATAGTTGTTATCTTTTAATAAACGTTCTTGGATAATCTATTTGATATACTTTAGCTCGGGCAACCGAGATGGTGGTCCTCCCATTTGCTAAGGTAGGCCTTGGCAAGACACTTTGGTAGATGAGGGTGTTACATTTTTTTTTTCTCAGGCTGGGTCATTCCGGGCCGGGTCATTTTCAGGTATGAGTCATTTTAGGTCGGATCATTTTTGGGTCAATGGTTAAAACACTTTAATCAGTATAAATGTGATTAACAAAGAGTATCAAACAAAATTAATTACGGAGTATTTATTATGAAGCTTTGCAACAGGTGATACCTCTATATTGATATATAATATTAATATTACGTATGAGTTAATACTTGTAATTCAGGTCATTTCGGATAATTTCAGAGCGAGTAAACTACGAGTCGAGTGGGTTTGGGTCAAGTCATATCTGGTTAGATCAACATTGAGTCAATCAAAGTTTGCGTCGGACCTGGGTCGGGTTAATTCGAATTTTGATTGGGTCTCGCAATTGTTAACTTTCAGATCTAATGTCACCTTATTGAGTCTGGTTATTTGAGTCGGAGTCAGTGTTACCAGAAATCTCTCTTTGCTTTTGGGGGAGAACTTCCAATTCCAAGAAGAATTGCCTTTCCGAAATGGTCTACTGCATTGAAGTCACATTAAGACCCACGCCTGAGAGATGTCTTTCTATTTTAGCCTCAAAAACATAAAAGAAAAGAAGTCCAAAATCAGGGTCGGAATCATCTTTATAGAGATGGAAGTGGGTTGTGCCGGGCCATGCGTCGTGCCAGCCCATAGTACTTGGAGGAGAAAATGGTACGACTCGGGCACGGAAAGGTGGGCTTCATGTCGTGACACGTCGTGCCGGTGTAATGGAAACGGCGGCCTAGGCACGGTCCCTAGCAGCTGGCATGTCGTGCCGTGCTTGGACATGTCAAAACTATTCCTCCATTTCAATCTTATTTCTTTGTATTTTGGGCGTGTCCAAGCATATTGTGCCTGGGCTAGCCACTATCTTCTTTCTCAAATTTCGGCCCAGGCACATTTTTCATATGACTTCATTAAGGATAAAAAATTGAAATGGAAAACTAATCAAGTGTATTGAGTAAAGTCATGAAATGCGTGTTTTAATGAAATTTTTTACCACAAAACTGATGACTTCAATTTATACATTTTTTCAAATAATTTTAAAGAATTTTTTGTCACAAATTAATAATACCAGTTCATAACTTTTTTATACGAATTAAGTATTTGATAAGTTTTATAAGAAACTAATAATATCAATTTATAGGTTTTTTATATACGAAATTTTAGATATGTACCAGGTTTTGTTTAACTTTAATTTATAATTTAATTAAATAAAAGTATACTGATTAAAAGATTATATCTTAATCCCCCTTACTACTTAGAGAATAAAAATTCTCTTAGTTTTCCTGCCTAAAAAGACTTCTTCTCAGTTGGGCCTAATTTTTTTGATACTGACACAACAAGATTGGATGTATTGTAAGTTGTGAATCCTATAAGTAGTCCACATTTTTCTATCCCATCTATCAAGCTAAAAGCTACTCCCTCCGTACCAGACCAAGGGTAGCACTTACCTAATACGGTCGTACCACACCAATGGTAACATTTCTTATTTGGCCCACAACATTACCAAATTATCTTTACACTCATTTGATATTTACATAAAATGCCATTACATACCTCACCTACCAACTTACAATTAAACCCACAATTACATACCCCACTTATTTTATTCCCTCTTTACCCCTTCTTTTACTCTCTTTTCTTAAAAACCTCATTTTTTACCACGTTACCATTTGTATGATACGGAGGGAGTATTAATATCCCACAATTTTGGACTATACTACATACATGTGATATTACAAGCTAGACATGCGCACTTGATTTCCTATACATTTAAACTTGTAGACTGATGTAGTATTATATTTATATGTTACCTCTTTTATAAGGAAACCATCGCTAATTTATTATGTAAATCTTTTTTTAGTAATATGGACTATTTTCTAAGCATGTAAAAACAATTATGTATTTTTTCTATTAGCAATAAAAAGTGAAAACTTTTTTTAATAATTCGTAATCGTCTATTTAGATGTGTGGAATACTTTTTTTATCGATTTTTGTTTTAAGGTCAATACGCGTTTTAATAAGATTATACAACTTACTTAATTGTACTATTATTGTCATAAATTAGTTGCATGTAATGATATAACATTATTGTGCTATTTTTAATAATAATAAAATAACTTATCTTTAAATGTCTTTTACTGATAGTAAACTTTTTTTTATCTCTTATTAATATTATATTTAGTAGATTATAACATTAAATTAAAAGTATAGTGGAACATCTCTTTGTAAAATAAATCAAAAAATTACCGTGTACTTTAGCACGAGAATTACACTAGTTAAAAGATAATTATATAATAAAAATAAAGTGTTATTTTCTTATTTAACCAGATTCCTTTTAGTGGGAAAATCATTAAGAATTTTTGTCATGGGAGCTACATAGTAATATGGTGTAGCACTTGTTATCCCAAATTTAAAAAAAAATAGTTAAAATTATTATTTCCAACTACCCAAAAATCTTTAAAAATGCAGTCTTAACAAAAATACAAAACTATAAAAAGAAATTTTGTTACCCTAAAATTTGCACTTGATTCTTGTTCATACTTTGAAAACTTGAAATGTTTCTATCACGAAAGTATATTCAAGATATTGTCTTGTATCTTATCTCTTTTTTTTTTTTTTTTTTTTTTTTTACAATTAGTAAATTATATCATCAATACTCAATATAGTTGGTCTTTTTTCAGATAGGTTATTTTGGTCTGAAATAATAAGACGAGATTTTTTAACCATTTTACAGTCAAATGTGATTACTATTGAAAAACAAGTTAAAATAAACTGTAATAGTGGCTATACCATTGTGTATACATTTAACCATAAAATGGTTTCACATGCCTGTCTGAAACTTCAGACGAAAAGTGACAGTCTGAAACAAAGCATAGACACTTCTACCATCTAGCACGTCCGTGTCCAACACCGTGTCAGAGAGCGACACTCGAAAATATGTGCCGGACACTTAACATATCGTGTCTAATTTTTTATTGATATTTTTAAAGTTTGAACATTCCTTAAATACTCGAGGACACTTCAACTCATCAGCATAATAGATATACCATATGATGTAATTTAAAGACATTGCATGATAAAACCATGCTTATCTTATTTATATGTGACTTATTTTTTGTATATGTAAGAATATGAGTTATTATTAATCTAACTGTTATGTTTAGTTCCTCCTATTCACTGGATTCATACCATTTGAATAAAATATTCCTCACATATATTCAACTAATGATATGAATTCAGTGAATGAGAGGGAGAAATTAATTAGCATATATTCTCTTAGAGGCAATATCCGTGAATTCATCTATATATTTGAGTATGTGAGTCCAGTAAAAGTATCACAAGTTATGCAAAGAAATATCACAGGTTATATAAAACAATATCACAAGTAATACTGAATAATAGCATAAAAATACAGTAAAAAAAAGAATTGCTGAAAATAGTTTATGTGACACCACTAGCGTCGATGACGACCACCACCCACCACCACCACCGGCTAGTACCACACCACCACCACCACACATCTAATGCTATTGTTATTACTTATTACTATTCAATGCCATTATTTCATCTCAAATCTAATCCCTAAAACCTTACCATCATTTCTAACCTTAACCAATCGTTGCCGTCTCTTGTGAACCAAGTCATGCCGACAACTTGGATCGACTATAAAGAAGAATGACGAAGTTAAAGATGATAAGTAGAGAGGAAATGGGATAAATGAAGTTATATGCAATAAACTCCGGTGAATCGCCAGCAAAAGCGACTTGGTGACAGGCAAGAACAAGAGAATAGTGGTGTTTGTCGGAGTTTCGGTAGTAAAATCGATTGGTGTGAAAATAAGTATGAGAAAAATAACTTAGTAATATCGTAGGAAATTGATTCAGGGTGCGATATTGTATAGTATAACTCATGATATTGTTTAGTATATGCTATGATATTTGTTGGAATTTGACACTTAATTGTATAACTTAACTTTTTAAGTTACACTAGTTTATGTTTATTATATGTTAAATGTCATTAAACTAAAAGGGAGTTTTAGAGACATATACATTAATAGCTAAGGAAGTTTAAAGTCACGTAAGTTATACAAATAGGCTTAGGTGCAATGCACGATACTTCCGCTGCCCAAATTCTAATATGGTATTAGAGCCCATGACTTTGTCCTGGGTTTGATATAAAAAAAATGAAAAAAAATTGTTACTCTTCTTATATACTGAAAAAAAAAATGAAGGATAAAAGGGCCAACAGAAAATCCAGAATGATTGACGGACATGGGCCGCAATCTTCAGACGCATTGGGTAGCAAAAAAAAAAAAGGCAATTTACCCAATTCCAAACAAGGGTGACAAACACAAAAATGTCAACCCGCTTCATCATGGGGCAACTTAAGGAGACCCCAAACCTAAAGTTGACCAAAAATCCCATAAACTAAATAGTGACTCATACAAGCAATGAGCTACAGACCCCGAATAGAACAAAGAGCGAGAGACCCGAATTCATGCTGGGCAATTAATAACTCAAAGTAAAACAAAGGGTAAAAACCCGAGCAAGATGGGTGTTGACTCGAGAAAGATGAGACAAGGTAAAGATCCTAAATCATCGAAGTTCAAGGGTACAAGAATAAGTTATAGGAAGATGACAACATGATTTAAAATTCAAGATACCAAGCTAATTCGGAATTAAGTGTCAAGGGGAAGTGTTGGAATTTGACACTTAATTATATAACATTATAACTTAACTTTTTAAGTTACACTAGTTGTGACACCCCCATATACCAAGGAGTCTTAACAAGACCTTCCCTAGCATAAAAGTGCGTCACCATCTAGGTTGCCCGAGGAAAGCAATCATCAAAAGACGATAAAAGAACATTTGTAATTATTTTACAAGTGATTAAACCAAAACTACTGATACAAACGATACACCTCATCAACACTATGTAAACTACTCCTGTCATGACTCGTGAAGACTCATCCCGCCAAGACTCCAGATACCATCCAAGACATCACCTGCTAAGACTGACTGCTCACCATAAGGGATCACGGGAGACACAACAGAAACAAACAAGAAACATCCACACAAGGTCAGTAACTGAAGCAACACATCAACAACCACAGACACTACACAAGTACACAAAACACACATACACCACATCTCCGATCAATCACCGTCACCGACTGTCCACTGGACCAGCCCTGCCAGTGGGGGTGATGTATCACTTTTATATATACTTTTATAGCTCCCTTTATGCCATTTTACATACCGTTTCGTGCCTATTATATCATTTATATGCCCTATTTCAATGAATTGTCGATACTGCCGCTATTTTGTGTTTTGATGCAGAAATGACTCGTTATGAGTATGATCAAGCTAAGATTAGAATGGCGGAGACGGCATAGTAGAATACACGAAGCATGGCACGAGAAACGAGGAAGCACGAAGGCTAGAAGAGAAAGAAGAGAAGAAACCGTCTGTGAAACAAGATCCTCGATCGAGTCACCTCTGACTCGATCGAGCAACTGTCCTCGATCGAGTCACCTCTGGCTCGATCGAGGAACCTCTCTCGCAGATTTATTTCCGAACTTTCCTAAAACGATTATCTTTTGTTATAAATTAGAAACTCGTGTTTTATTCTTGGACTACGTTTTATTTTACCTTCATACTGCTGGATAGTTTCTTAGAACCCTAATTTCTTCCTTGTGACGGTACTAATCTTTCCTCATTAATTAATCATTCATCGTTTTATGTTAATTGAATATTGTTTCATGCTTTCAATTATGTTTTCATTCTTAATCATTGTTGTTGTTGTTATCATTATGAGTAGCTAATTCCCTCATCTAGGATGAAGGAGATCTAGGTTAATTAAAAGGGAAAATCGATTAATTGCTATTGATATCGCTTAAGTTGTTGTTTGATTATTGTACTTCTTCTAGTTAATTAACTTGAGGCTTGAGTTATTAATTAGTGTAGCGAATTAATCCTATCGCCGACCGGGTTAGAATTAATATAGGCTGCGATAATCAAATAGATTGTATCTAATTATAGCAACCGCATGTTAGAATCGATCTAAAGGGCATAATTGAGTCGACCGATCTTATGACCTTAAACAACTTGATAGATTTAGCAATTGATTAATAATCCCCGAATAATTGACCTAGTGAACCGGAAATCCTAGACTTTTAATATTATTGTTTAAACCTTCTTTTAATTACTTGCAATTAGTTGATTAGATCAAAACAAAACAAACCCCCCAGAAATTGGCTACCTTTAGGCAGCTTAAACAATTACAGACTTAGCTTTTACCGTCTCCCTGTGGATTCGATACTTGTCTTACTGCTAGCTATTCTTGTTAGTCCCGAGTTAGATTTACTTTGGTTTGGTGATACGACTTTAGCCACATCAAATTTGGCGCCGTTGCCGGGGAGGCAACAATTGTTTAGTCTGTTTGTGTTTATTTTGTCTTTTTGTCTCAGGGAACCCAGTTCCTTGAGACCGTTCTCACACTTCTATTGTTAGTTCCGTGTATGCCCAAGTCTAATAGGTCCGAGATTATTCCTTTTGATCCTGAACCAGAGAAGACTTTTTGCTACAGACGGAAATTTAATCAAGAAGTGGGTCAAGTAGAAGACTTGAGTATACTTGACGTCGAAACGGCGAGCTCAACAGAGTCAGCCGGCCGGTCCTACGAAGAGGAAGAGGACGACATTCCTATTCCTGACATTCTAGTCACGACTGATATTCCCGAAACTACCATCATGCCTACTTTAGCCAGTCACTCAGAGCTGACCTTAGCTTCTATCCCACAAGGATTTAAGCTGCCCACTACTACCAATGGAACTTTTGAGATTCGGCCATCTTACATCAATTTGGTGGAACGAAATATGTTTGGAGGGACATCTGCTGAGGATCCTGCGACGCATATGGAGAAATTTGTCACCTACTGCTGTTCTATTCCATTAACAGCTGGAGTGACACAAGATCAGGTTAAGCAGGTGCTCTTTCCTTTCTCTCTGAAAGATGGAGCTGCTGAGTGGTTGCGAGATATGGATATGGATAATGAGGGAGTTACAGACTGGAATTCCTTGGCTCTTGCTTTTTACAAGAGGTACTTCCCACCTCAAAAGACTAATGCTCTGAGAAATCAAATTACCAGTTTCAAGCAAGGAGCTACTGAAGACTTGAATGAAGCCTGGACTCGCTTCAAACGCTTAGTCCGATCAGTTCCCCATCACGGTTTCCCAAAGTGGTTTCTTTGCAACCAGTTTTATAACGGGTTGTATGACAATCATCGTGCCCTTTTGGATTCTTCTGCTAATGGGAGGTTTCAGGATAACACCAATGATGGTGACGGGTGGAAGCTAATTGATCAGATTGCTACCCATACCGCCAGGTATGGAAATCCTAGGGGAAGCACGCGAGGTACTGGTGCTGATAGTGCCCTGGCGGCGGCACAAATGGAGACTATTTCGCCCGTTCTTTGAGATAAAGACTACCCAATCATTGGGTAGCAAGGAGAGAGTTCACGCTATGAGTCAGCAAGTAGAGGAGACTTGTGCTAGATGTGGTTTAGACGGTCATGGTGCAGCTGATTGCATGAGTACATTGGAGCAGGTTAATGCTTTTCAGGCCTACAGACAGGGTGCACAATGTACACCCTTCTCCAATTTTTACAATGAAAGAAAGAAGGAACACCCATTCCTTCAATGGTCCAGTCAGAATGTACAAAACCCGCAGCAGCCACAGAAGAATGTTTATATCCCTCCCAACAATCGCGGTAATCAACCGCCAGGGGGATATCGAGGGCAAAATCAAGGAGGCCAAGCTTCAACAATCAATATCAACAGCCTCCTCAAACTCCTCAACAAATTCCTCAACAAGCTCCAAGCAATGAGAAGGCAGAGTTGCGCAATCTTTTGCAACAAACTTTGTCAATGCAGCAGAAGCAGACGGCTCAAATTTCTGAGTTGATTGCCCATAATAAGATGCTAGATAATCAAGTGGCTCAGATGGCACTTCAAAACCCATCAAAACAGGCCGTAGGTCTTCCTCCTCAAGGTAAACAAGCTCATGAGCAAACTAATGTTATTCAGCTGAGGAGTGGTACTTCTTATGCGAATCCCGACCTGCAAAGCCTTGAGAATGAAGTGCCCATTACTGTTGATGAAGTCCCTTATATGCATCCCAAAGGATTGGGTAACTTGGAGCTTAGTGATGATGAAAAAGAACCTGACGAAGTTTAAACACGAGCTGACGATAAAAGTAAAAAAGACGAAGGAGCTGAACCTGCAGAGGTTCCTCGATCGAGTCAGAGGCGACTCGATCGAGGATCCAGCCAGCTCGATCGAGTCACCCCTCGACTCGATCGAGGCACCACTTCGACAGCCGACGGTGTTTCAAAAGTTGTTTCTAAGGTCAAGCAAGCCGAGCCCATAACTATTGCACTACCTTTTCCTCATCGACAAAAAAAATCCAAGCTGGATAAGCAGTTCGGTAAGTTTATGGAGGTCGTGAAGAATCTACAGGTAAGTGTCCCTTTTACTGAATTAATTACTCAAGTGTCGGCTTATGCGAAATTCATGAAGGAGATTTTGACAAGTAAGAGATCCTTTGACGGGGTGGAAACTATTGCTTATACTCAGAAGTGCAGTGCCATGTTGCCAATCAACTCACCACCTAAATTAAAGGATCCAGGAAGTTTTTCTATCCCTTGTCATATCGGTCATCTTTCTATTAGTAAAGCTCTTTGTGATTTAGGAGCTAGCGTCAGCGTTATGCCTTATTCTATTTGTAAGAAATTAAATATGGGTTCGTTGACAGTTACTAATATAACACTGCAGATGGCCGATAGAACTGTTAAACACCCATTGGGGGTGTTAGAGGATGTTCCCGTTCGTATTGCGAAGTTTTTCATCCCCGTTGATTTTGTTGTCATGGACATGGCTAAAGACAACCAAATCCCTATCATCTTGGGCAGACCGTTCTTACATACTGCGGGGGCGGTTATAGATGTTAGGCAAGGGAAATTGACCTTAGCTGTGGGGGATGATACGATTATATTTAACTTGGAAAAAGCATTAAAACATCCCATGATAGAAGAGACTTGTGATAGTATAGATGTTGTTGATTTTACTATTGATGAGTGTCTTCCTATGTGTTTGGACAGGGATCCTCTGGAGATTGCCCTGGTTTCAGATCCAGCTGATCAGACGGGTTCATGGAGTCCAGAAGTTCATCGGATTGAGAGGCTTCTAACTGGAGAGGAATGCCCACATCAAAGGGTATATAGTTTGGGTACTACACCTAAGGTAACTGAGGTAAAGAAACCTGAATTAAAACCTCTTCCCTCTCATCTTAAGTACGAGTTTCTTGATGATTGTGAAATGAACCCAGTGATTGTCAATGCTAGCCTAACTGAAGGTCAACTATCTGCTTTGTTGACTGTTTTGAGAACTCACAAAAAGGCAATTGGGTATAACATTGATGATCTCAAAGGTATTAGTCCTGATTTTTGTATGCACCATATTCATTTGGAAGAAGGCCACAAGCCTAGTGCACAGGGTCAGAGACGACTAAACCCTCCAATGCAGGAGGTGGTAAGAAAAGAGGTACAAAAATTACTTGATGCCGGTATAATTTTCTCTATATTTGATTCTAAATGGGTCAGTCCTGTCCAAGTTGTACCTAAGAAGGGAGGTACTACAGTAGTAAAAATGATAAGAATGAATTGATTGCTACTAGACTTGTTACAGGATGGAGGATGTGCATTGACTATAGGAAGTTGAACACGGCCACTAAAAAGGACCATTTCCCGCTTCCTTACATTGACCAAATGTTAGAGAGATTAGCGTGTCATAGTTATTTCTGTTACCTAGATGGCTACTCCGGTTTCTTTCAGATACCCATACATCCTGACGATCAGGAAAATACCACTTTCACATGTCCATATGGTGTATTTGCATATAGGAGGATGCCCTTTGGTTTATGTAACGCTCCTGCTACCTTTCAGCGTTGTATGATGGCCATATTTTTTGATTACATAGAGTCTATCATGGAAGTCTTTATGGATGATTTCAGTGTATATGGTACTGATTTTGATATTTGCTTGAGAAACTTGACTAAAGTTTTGCAGCGCTGTGAGGAGAGCAACCTTGTTCTCAACTGGGAGAAGTGCCACTTCATGGTTACTGAAGGGGTGGTACTCGGTCACTTGGTGTCAGGTAAGGGTATTCAAGTGGACAAAGCTAAGGTTGAGGTAATTGAGCAACTCCCGTACCCGGTTAATGTTAAAAGTGTGCGTAGTTTCCTTGGTCATGCAGGGTTTTATCGCCGCTTTATTAAGGATTTTTCTAAAATTGCTCAACCTCTAACCCGGGTACTCCATAAAGATACACCTTTTGTGTTTACTGACGAGTGTGTTAAGTCCTTTGACAGGATTAAACAAGCTCTTATCTCAGCTCCTATTATCCGATCTCCGGATTGGAGCCTTCCTTTCGAGATTATGTGCGATGCCAGTGACTATGCAGTTGGAGCTGTTTTGGGGCAGCGAAAGGACAAGGTGTTACATGCCATTTACTATGCAAGCAAGACTCTTGATGATGCACAAATCAACTATGCTACTACGGAGAAGGAGCTTCTTGCAGTTGTCTATTCTTTAGACAAATTTAGATCTTATCTTGTTGGTTCTAAAGTTATTGTTCATATTGACCATGCAGCTTTGAAATATCTTTTAACCAAACAAGAGGCTAAACCTAGGCTTATTAGATGGATTTTATTATTACAGGAATTTGATTTAGAAATCCGTGATAAGTCTGGTGCTGAAAATGTTGTTGCAGATCATTTATCTAGGCTGAGATTTTCAGGAAGAGAGATCTTGCCCATTAATGACTCTTTTCCAGATGACCAATCTTAGTCAGAGCTGCAAATACTCCATGGTTTGCAGATTATGCCAATTATTTGGTGGGAGGTATGCTTCCTCTTGATCTATCCTATCAGCAGAAGAAGAGGTTTTTGCATGACGTGAAGCGATATTTCTGGGACGACCCATATCTGTTCCGGGAGTGCGCAGACGGTATCTACAGACGATGTATTCCAGAGGGTGAGGTACGTGCCATCCTTTCTCATTGTCACTCTTCTTACTATGGAGGTCATCATGGTCCTTCTCGGACATTTGCTAAGGTAATGCAATCGGGTTTTTATTGGCCTACTATCTTGAAGGATGCTACTACTTTTGTCCGTTCTTGTGATGCATGTCAAAGGACGGGCAATATCTCGCAAAGGCATGATATGCCTCAAACTGGAATCTTCGAAGTGGAGATTTTTGATGTTTGGGGCATTGATTACCAAGGGCCATTCCCTACTTCTTATGGGAATCAATATATTTTAGTAGCTGTAGATTATGTTTCTAAATGGGTGGAGGAAATTGCCACCCCCACTTGTGATGCTAAATCTGTTGTTAAGCTGTTTTAGAAGATTATCTTTCCACGGTTTGGAGTGCCTCGCGCAGTGATCAGTGATGGAGGCAAGCATTTCAATGAGCGTCATCTTAATTCTCTCATGAAGAAATATGGCGTTACACACCGCAGAGAATTGGCATATCATCCTCAAACCAGTGGACAAGTAGAGATTTCCAACAGAGAGCTGAAACAAATCTTGGAAAAGGTAGTAAGCAAGAACAGAAAGGATTGGAGTCGGAAGCTCGATGACACTTTGTGGGCTTACCGTACTGCATTCAAGACCCCGATTGGTGCATCACCGTACCGACTAGTCTATGGCAAGTCTTGCCATTTACCTGTGGAGCTCAAGTACAAGGCTATGTGGGCCATAAAGGAGCTGAATATGGATCCCTCACTGGCGGGTGAGAAACGACTGATGCAGTTGAATGAGCTTGATGAGTTTCGACTGCATGCCTATGACAGTGCTCGAGTGTATAAGGAGCGAACGAATAAGTGGCATGACAAGCATATATTGCCAAGGGAATTTCATGTTGGTGAGAAAGTTCTCTTATTTAACTCTCGTTTGCGTTTTTTTCCAGGTAAGCTGAAGAGTAGATGGTCTGGACCGTTCACTGTAGCTGATGTGAACAAGTTTGGGTCAGTTACACTGCAAACTGACAAAGGGGAAATCTTCAAAGTGAATAGGCAACGATTGAAGATCTACCATGAAGGAGCGTATGTCGGGGTGATAGAGGCCTTGGACCTCTATGCCATTGATTCTTCTCACTGATGAAGAATTACGGTCGTGCGGGACCGCAAAAACCAGCGCTACCGAGAGGCAGCTCGGATTTTGTAACTTATTAGTTTGTAATTAGGATTTCAAATTTAAGTTTTTGTTATTGCTTTTATGTTTTCCTTGAACTTTGAGAGATGAGGAGAGGGTACTTAATATGCTTTTAAGTATTATTTGCAGGAATTTGGCGGAATTTGAAGTTATGAGTGACAAGTGACGAAACAAGATGCAAACCCCAACTTCCTCGATCGAGCCAGGAGCGACTCGATCGAGGATCCAGCCAGCTCGATCGAGCCACGAGCGACTCGATCGAGGCACCTATGCAGAAATTCAAAAAGTTTAAAACGAAAGTTGGCTAGTCAGGATTTTGGTTCCTCGATCGAGCCAGGCGCGACTCGATCGAGGATCCAAAATAAACCTGGTTCCGCGTTTTCTTTACACCGGTTTTATGCTCCAATTGTTCTTACTTCTTTCAAATCTCTTCTTCTATTTTCGACACTTTACTGCATTATTACTCCTCTATTGCTCTTTGTCTCTTCATTCATCATCATTCATCATCAAATCTCTCTTAAAACTTGTGTTTAATTGCTTATTACGTGTTTGCATCAATCTCTTGTGCTTATTTTCTCAATTTCATTGCTAATTTTGCTAAGGTATGTCACGAATTGCTATTTTTGTCCCGAAAAATTCTGAAATTTCTTGCCTAAAACTTGAGTTTATTGTATTAAATCTTCCATTGCTAGTATACAATTGCTATTTCCTTGCTTTCTAGCCCCTTGTTTGTTGAAATTCATGCCTAATTTGCTAATTTGGGAATTAGGGTTCTTCAAAATCCGGGTAGAAATTATGTATTAAATTGGTTAGAAATTGTGTTCTTATGCTTGGAATCTTCATTATTTGATACATACTCATGTTCCCCTAACTTTTTGGATGATTTAATTGTGATTTTGAGTCTTAAAAATTGATTTTTTGACCCATTTATGCCAAAAACCGGGACTGTTTTATGCTAAGGTTGAAGTTTAATTGTCTACTTGTCTTTTATGTAGGCAATATCAACTTCTAGGCAAGGAAATAAGAGGACTCGAGAAAGGAGAGTCCCGGTCCAGCAACCCGAGGTGATTCCCGAAGAAGTGGTGTCTTCGGAGGACGACTTGTCTCCTTTGGACGATTACCCATTCATTGAATTCCGTGACAAAGCACAAAAGGACAGGTTCAAGTATTTGTTAACTAAATCTATGAGTGCCACTCGTTGCGTGGATAGGAAAATTTTGCGAACATTGAAGATAGATGACATTATGTTTGGCATGTTCAATGAGATAGGGTTACAGGGTCTTTTTACACTCCATGAGCTATCTTACCCCGCTTTAACCCTCGAGTTTCTGAGCTCATTTACTTACTTTCCCAGTGATCATCTTATCAAGTTTCGATTGCTTAACATAGAATGGTCCTTAACCTTTGACCGTCTGTCAGAAATTCTGGGAATAGATAAGCATACAGATGGATATTTATATGGTGTTGGTGGGCTGTCCGCTATTCAATATTTTCCATTGTTTACCGGTTATGCGGATGCGGATGTCAGTGCTATGGCTTTGTTGGACGTCCAACATGTTTGTCTTCGTTTATTCTTGAGGTATTTGAGCTATTTGTTGTATGGCCGGCACGACAAGAGCAAGACCTCCACTATTGAGGTCTTAATCCTTGCTAGTTACTTGAATCCTTATCGGGAGGAGACATTCCAGTTCTCTCCCCCTGCTCTTGTGTGCTCGGCTTTTGATAGGATGATTGGGAGGTATGGGAACCTTGACTGTGGTGCTCTTGTCACCAAGATAGCTAGGGTTGTTTGTGATTTTGAGGGTGATGACCCCTACGAGCCCATGGATGACCATGAGCCACTTGTTGATGATGACCACCTCCGTTATGACATTTCTTATATTGACATCAAGAATGGGAAGGACCATTATTGGAGGGTCCAGGGCGAGTCTTACATGCTTCTACCTTGCGACCGTTTACCTGCTGTCGACCCCCTTGAGGAGAGTACGGCTGTGGAGCGACCCCACCCGTTACTTATCTGATTCCTGAGGACCTTCTAGTCAGTTTTCCTGGGTCTAGTACTACTACCACTACCGGCGGGCGCCGGAGACGTCGTCGACCCACTACCCATCTGCCTGGCTCATTCCAGCCTGCTCCTCCTCCACCTCCTTCAGCCTATCCTGCTTCAGGCTACCATTTTAATCCGGTTGTTGCGCGAGAGGTGAGGATGCATGAGGGCGTCAACACTGCTTTGACAGAGAGACGGATGTGGGAACAGATGGAGGCCATTTCTCTTGCTTCAGAGGGCCAGTATCAGGGTGTGACACCTAGCTATTACACCACTCCGGGTGATGATAGTCGTGTGTTCCACCTCTATGGAGTGACTCCTACAGAGTTCGGACAGTTTAGTACTGCCTACGGTGCCTTGGGCCGTCCATTTTACACTCCAGTCCGCCCCCTTCACCTACTTGTTTTTTTTTTGAGGACGCGGTGTTCCTTGCTCCCGAGAGAGGACCATTTGGTCAGTTTAGTGCTTCTACTTCCGCTGCTGCTGTTCCAGGAGGAGGTAGCCGTGGTAGAGGCCGTGTTAGGAGAGCCACCCGTGGTCGAGGCCGCAGTGTCGTTCCTGATCCTGAGCTGATGTCCTTGTATGCCGAGATTGATGATTATGATGATGATGATGGAGCCCAGTAGTGACAGCTGGTCACTACATCCCTCTCTTTCCAAATTTGGTTTGGGGAGGCTCTTTGCATTACACCGGTATTATCTTTCTTGTTTTGTTTTATTGCATTTCTTTTTTCCCTCTTCCCTTTGTTAGTAGTGTCCTATCGGTTGCTGGATTTCTGTGTGATTGCTATGCTGTAGGCGTCACAATGAGGACACTGTGACATTTAGGTTTGGGGGAGTGTGTTTATTTCTGTTGTGTGCTTTTATTTATTGTTGTGTGAAAAAATTCAAAAATTCAAAAAAAATAGAAAAATTATAAAATCCAAAAACATATTTTTATTTATTTTGAGTCGAGTCTTGGTGAATTGTGTCGCAATGATGATAATTTGCTTTGTCTTTGCATTTGAGTCCCATCTAGTTGTCCATGTACATTGTTTTGACCTGTTAGCTATGATGAACAAAGCTCTTTACTCAAGTCTTGACCGACACAATATGCCTTATGCCGAGTAGACTTGACTTTATTTTGTTGGTAAACCACTTAAATTTCTGAGGTCTTTAGAGCTTCCTAGGCCGGGAACATTAATAAACCGGTCTCATTGTTATTTAGGCTGATGAGTGTGGTCTCCTTGTGGAATATGTAATATCAAACTGCATAAGTGTGACATTAGTTTCTTAGCTTTTGCGCGTTCATATGATTAAGTACATGAGGAAAGGCGGTTCTTTTTGTTCAAATAAGCCAAACATCACCCAGTTTTTGTTAGCCCGTTTGAACCATGTAGCCATTTTATATCCTATTTCTTAGCTACATTCCAGAATTTTCCTACCTTTTTCGGGACAGTCGCAGTTGTTTGAGTCCTTATTGTTATAGCTACTTTGGTTGGGTTGGGACTTTTATTGTCATGTGGGTATTAGCTATCTTTTTGTAGCAATTGTGTGACCTCTTATGTTGAAAAAGAGAAGTATTATGAAGCAAAAACAAGAAAAAGAAAAAAAAAAACAAGAAAAAGAAAAAAAAAAGTTTCGAACAAAAAAAAGAGTTCAGAAAAAGAAAAAAAGAGAAAAGAAAGAAAAGAAAAGGAAAAGAAAAGAAGAAAAATGTTTGCTTCATTGAGTTTTGTTAGGAGGTCGTGTGTGGTACTTACTGGAGTCTAATGCACATTTGGAGAGCTTTTTCATTTCTCTCATATGTTGTCAAAGTTGAGATTATTTCTCCAGTTGGATGATTGTTTTATTTCTTATTAGATTTGGCTATTGGTCTAGCGCTGCGACTACCGTCTGAGCCTCACATACCCATACGTGCTTTTGCACAAGCCACTTCTATACCCATGCCACTTTACCACCATTCTGTCCTTGATACATGTACTTGGTCTGTTTCGTGAATGCGTACTAGTTGGAGAATCTATTATCACATTAGATTGCATGCATATTTCATAAGTTGAGTGAGAGTCTTATTTCTTTCTATCTTACATATATCTCACCCATTATGAGTGCATGAGTGAAACCGCGAGAATCCAACAAAATTGTCTTGAAAGGTTGAAAAGTATTTGGCTGAGTCTCGGTATCATGTCACATCTTGAGTAAGAGCTGCGTTAGTCTATTACCCGTGCTTTTGAATTTGTTTTATTAGCACAACTTTGGTCATTACTTTGTTATAGATGTGGACAGCTGGAATTTGTATGTGCCTAGACATTTGCTCTGAGTTATTCATTCACCATATGTTTGCTGTTCTTTGTTTGGCCCGACTGCTTTGCTTGAGGACAAGCAAAGGTTTGGTTTGGGGGAGTTTGATGTATCACTTTTATATATACTTTTATAGCTCCCTTTATGCCATTTTACGCACCGTTTCGTGCCTATTATATCATTTATATGCCCTATTTCAATGAATTGTCGATACTGCCGCTATTTTGTGTTTTGATGCAGAAATGACTCGTTATGAGTATGATCAAGCTAAGATTATCATGGCGGAGACGGCATAGTAGAATACACGAAGCATGGCACGAGAAACGAGGAAGCACGAAGGCTAGAAGAGAAAGAGGAGAAGAAACCGTCTGTGAAGCAAGATCCTCGATCGAGTCACCTCTGACTCGATCGAGCAACTGTCCTCGATCGAGTCACCTCTGGCTCGATCGAGGAACCTCTCTCGCAGATTTATTTCCGAACTTTCCTAAAACGATTATCTTTTGTTATAAATTAGAAACTCGTGTTTTATTCTTGGACTACGTTTTATTTTACCTTCATACTGTTGGATACTTTCTTAGAACCCTAATTTCTTCCTTGTGACGGTACTAATCTTTCCTCATTAATTAATCATTCACCGTTTTATGTTAATTGATTATTGTTTCATGCTTTCAATTATGTTTTCATTCTTAATCATTGTTGTTGTTGTTATCATTATGAGTAGCTAATTCGATCATCTAGGATGAAGGGATCTAGGTTAATTAAAAGGGAAAATCGATTAATTGCTATTGATATCGCTTAAGTTGTTGTTTGATTATTGTACTTCTTCTAGTTAATTAACTTGAGGCCTGAGTTATTAATTAGTGTAGCGAATTAATCCTATCGCCGACCGGGTTAGAATTAATATAGGTTGCGATAATCAAATAGATTGTATCTAATTATAGCGACCGCATGTTAGAATCGATCTAAAGGGCATAATTGAGTCGACCGATCTTATGACCTTAAACAACTTGATAGATTTAGCAATTGATTAATAATCCCCGAATAATTGACCTAGTGAACCGGAAATCCTAGACTTTTAATATTATTGTTTAAACCTTCTTTTAATTACTTGCAATTAGTTGATTAAATCAAAACAAAACAAACCCCCCAGAAATTGGTTACCTTTAGGCAGCTTAAACAATTACAGACTTAGCGTTTACCGTCTCCCTGTGGATTCGATACCAGTCTTACTGCTAGCTATTCTTGTTAGTCCCGAGATAGATTTACTTTGGTTTGGTGATACGACTTTAGCCACATCAGGGGGACTGTAGCCGTTCCCACCTAAGCCCCGCTCATCATACTGAGCGATAACCCTGCCCCATTAATGTGCACATTCCCTCCCGTGACGGGTTCCACGGAGGGCGAAACTAGGGAGTGAAGCCACTCCCGCAAGTGACTCCACTCAGCCGAGGACGCACCTTGAGAACCAGAGACAACCAATCACAGACAGCTGAACCACAACCATGATAATACAATCACACCACTACAACCAACCAAATCCGCTGACACAACAATCAAATCACAACCAAAGACACATTAGACCACCAACAGAACTGAGTAGGCGAACCTACCTTTAGCCAACCGCAACGACTCCTTGATCAATCACATGACATCAACCAAGCAAGCAAAACCCCTATACAAACAGTACAAACACCTATTACTATCGCTACCACCCTACAAGAAACAACAACGACAAAGATGATGATGATGATGATGTACCTACGCATCGCATATCGGCGTCAAGACCGCTACCTGACTCAAGCAACCTATCCCCAAGGCACAATCATCCTCAAAGGCTCCCATGGATGGAATTATGGTGAAAGAAATAAGGTGAGGCGACATCTAGGTCTGAAAGAAGAAGGCGGAAATGATTTGCGATTCTAACAAAACACGATTATAAACCCTCGCTGTAAAGACGCTACTCGATTGAGTAACCTACCTACTCGATCGAGTGGCCCCTACTCGATCGAGTACCCAAGTTACTCGATCGAGTAGCCTCGACTAGATCGAGTACCCCTCATCCCAAGGCTTATTACGACACGAGACATCTCCTGCACGAATTCCCAAAGGCTATCACATGCCCCTAAGGTCGGTCAACGTTGGTCAACGGGTCTCTAAAAGAACGGGTATTACACTAGTTTATGCTTATTATATGTTAAATGTCATTAAACTAAAATGGAGTTTTAGAGACATATACATTAATAGCTAAGGAAGTTTAAAGTCACGTAAGTTATATAAATAGGCTTAGGTGCAATGCATTATACTGAGTAGTCTTGTACTCTCATTGAGAGCTACAAGGTCTCACCATATGAGATTAGTTCTCTCACATCCTCTCCCACAATTATAAAAGTGTATCACTCCAATTTATACAAATGATCTATGTTGGTGATGTTTGGGTCCACGATACTCCCGCTGCCCAAATTCTAACAATATTGTATCACGGACTCACTGACTCAAAAAGATAGGGTGGACTCACATGATTCTAATTCTACTCCACATAATTTGATTTTTTATTTAAAATTTAATATAAAATACTTTTATAAAATAAAGTTGTACTTTTATATCTATAAAATATACTATATTTTATTAAATTTAAAACACATGCATGTCTCGTGTCACATGTCTGTGTATCCGTTTTGGTGCTACCTAAACTATCACTAGTGATATAGTTTCTGAGCTTTTGTATAAAAAATTATTCTGTAACTCATAAATTTTAAAACGCTCATAAACAATACACATAAGTTCAGTTAGAATTAATATATTCTACCAATACAAAAAGGATTTTGTGTAAAAAATATAAAAGTTTAAAAATTTTAGATGATCACACACATTTTTAAGATATAATTTAAAATTGCTTTAAATCACACAAATTTCTCTTCTTTAAGTAAAAATTTATGGTCTTCTCTTCGACTAAATAAAAATTTAAAATTGTTTTAAATCACATAGCAAGGTTCACTATATCTTCCCCTTCAAAAAAAAAATGGTTCACTGTATCTCTTTATCTCAAAAAGAAAGAATAAAGTTTCACTATATTTCATATCAATACTATATATATAATCCAAAAACAAAGGGACTTCTATGTAAGTAGATACATCTATACAATTTCATTATACTATATAGTTTATTAGATGTACAAAGAAGTTTAACATAGACAAATATAATATAAGTAGGTTATGTTTTGGAAACTATGTAAAGGAAAATAAATCAGGATTGTTTTAAAAGATACAATATTTCATAATCTGTATATTTTATAAAATTAGATAATCAACTTATTTAAAAATTAAATTTTAAAAATAAAATATTTCATAATCTTTATATTCTATAAAATTAGATAATCAATTTATATAAAAATTAAATTTGATAAAATAATTGCAGTAACTATTTGATAAAATAATTTGATAAAATAATTGCAAAATCAGATACAAAATCCTAAGACTATTTTATTTACTTTATTAAGTCAAAAAAATCTTCCTCCGTGCGTTTTTACCCAAGAAAATTTTGTAAAGTAATATAAGAAGGATAATCATAGGGCGTTACTGGGTGGCGCCCCCAATCTCCGTGCCACCCAATAAGTTAACACTCCTTATTATTGGAGTTCCCATTTATTACATGTGATACACCCATTATTATTGGGGTCCCCACTTATTGCATGTGAGAGGGTGGCAAGTGTTAAGTTGTTAACTCATTGAGTGGCGCCGAAATTAGGCAGTAAGTAGATTATACATCCGATGTAATATCTCCAATTTTATAGTTTCTGAGCATTATAATAAAGTTTTTGAGTTTAGTTTTAAAAATTATGAGTTTTACTATAAAGTTTCTGAATTCATTCACTAAAACATTAAGCTCAAAAATATTACATACAAACTTTGTTAATTAAATTTTAGTTTTGAGCGGAAAAAAATTAAAATCTAACGTATAAACTTCAATAAACTCAGGAACAATTCACATATGTTCAAAACCAAATAAAGTTTGAGGTAATAAGCTAAAAAAAAATATACATATGCTCAAAAACAAATAAAGGACTGAGGTAATACATCCGATGTATGTTGCTTTTTCTCGAGATTAGGCGCCACCCGATAGCTCTAACTCATTTTCCGTATACGAATTTCCCACCATGCGTTTTTACTTAAAAAAATTGTGCCCTGAACAAAAAAGCATGGGTCTGCTACTGGTAAGATTTGACTAACTTACTCCATTATTATGCACCAAAGCTAGCATTCGGCTGCCTATAAATTGATCACTATAATCTATTCAATTACGTACAAAACAATTATACACATATAAGAATACTCTAAAAAATGAAGTTCTCATTTTCATGTAGCACAATTTTTTTCTTGTTTTTAGTTTTTAACGTACAAACTTCAAATTCAAGCATTGACAATTTTCTCCAATGCCTTCCAACCAAGCCAAGTCCGGCAAACCAAATCTCTAAGGCCATTTTCATACCTAGCGATCCATCTTTTTTAGATGTTTTACAAACATACATACGTGATAGTCGATTCAACACATCGTCAACTCCGAAACCTCAAGCTATAATCACTGCCCTAGATGTATCCCATGTCCAAGCAACTATACTATGTGCCAAGGCTAATGATGTTGAAATAAGGATACGAAGTGGAGGTCACGATTTCGAGGGCCTCTCCTACGTTGCACAAGTTCCGTTTGTTATACTCGACATGTTTAATCTTCGATCAATCGATATAGACATGGCAAGTGAGACGGCTTGGGTCCAAGCCGGTGCAACTCTAGGTGAGCTTTATTATAAGATTGCTAATATGAGTAGTACCCATGCTTTCCCTGCAGGAATATGCCTCACGGTTGGCGTGGGTGGCCACTTTAGCGGAGGTGGCTACGGGGTCATTTTAAGGCAGTTCGGGTTGTCCGTAGATAATATTATCGATGCACAAGTTGTCGATGCTAATGGTATAGTTCTTGATAGACAAGCCATGGGTGAAGACCTATTTTGGGCTATTAGGGGAGGTGGTGGTGCTAGTTTTTGTGTCATCCTTTCTTGGAAAATTAATTTAGTACGTATTCCGGATACTGTCACGGTTTTCAACGTCCCTAGGACGTTGGAACAAGGTGCCACCGATGTTGTCTTACAATGGCAACAAGTCGCTACAACACTTGACAAAAACCTTTTCATTCGAGTAGAACCACAAGTACAATTCTTACAAGGAGGTAACAAGACGGTCCAAGTTTCGTTTATTGGATCGTACCTAGGACCGGCCCAATCCCTAGTCCCCTTGATAAACAAAAAATTTCCAATTTTAGGCTTAAACACAAGTGATTGTCTTGAGATGCCATGGGTTAAAACACATCTATTTTGGAATCATCTTCCTCAAACAACTCCAATTGAAGTGTTACTACAAAGGGCTCCCACACCGCCTAATAGCTTTCAAAAACACAAGTCCGATTATGTCAAAACTCCAATCCCACGGGCGGGATTAGAGACCATATGGAAAAAGATGATGGAGATCGAAACTGTGTTGATGCAATGGAATCCATATGGTGGAAGAATGAGTGAAATACCCAAAAATGCGACACCATTTCCACATCGATCAGGAATCCTCTTTAAGTTGCAATACATTACACAATGGGAAGATCAGAGTGAACAAGCTTTGATCAAGAACATCCAAGCGACTCGAGATTTACATGATACATTTACTCCATATGTGTCTTGTAACCCAAGAGAAACATTCTTGAATTATAGAGACATTGATATTGAAACCAATGTTAATGGGAGCTTAGGTTTTGCTATGGACTTTTTCAAGGATAATGTGAAAAGATTGTTACTAGTGAAGGCAAAGGTTGACCCAACTAATTTCTTCAAGTATGAACAAAGTATTCCAATACTTTCTAGCCAACAATGATGAAATACAAGAAAATACAATAATTGGAAAAGGAGATTGTAGCATGTTACTACATATTTTGGTTGTTTGTTGCAATGATTAATGTAAAAAAAAATATTAATGAATAAATATATGGATGAATCAAGGATTGTACTTGAATGTTTAAAATCATTTGCATTTACATACACCACATAGTAGCATGATGAGTTACAAAAAAAATGAATTTCAATAATCAAGTCGGTCCTATACAGACTGATCCCATTACATGGTATGGGATATGAGTTCCACATTAATCAAATGGGGGGTTGATGTAAGGTTTATATAGGAAAAAGGTTTTATCACTCTTTGAGCTAACTTTTGGGTGGGTTCCCCTTTGTCCTATAACAATGGCATGGTATCAGAGCCAACCTTGGAGTGGGTAGCCTATGGAGTGGGTGGCGTGGAAGAGCTAGCCATGACCCAACGAGGACCAGTCCTGAAGAAGAGACGAATATTATAGAACTAATCTCATTGCATGGTATGGGACATGAGTCCCACATCGATCGAGGGAGGAGGGGTTGTGGGGTTTATATACGACAAAGGCTCTACCACCCTTTGAGCTAGCTTTTGGGGTAGGTTCTCCTTTGTCCTATTGTGATACATCAGATTTTTGGTCTTAGAGTACTCGGTCGAGTAAGGGGTACTCGATCGAGTAACTGTTGTGATGGATCTAAAGCAGTATTCTAATACTGTAATACATCAGATTTCTGGTTTTAGGGTACTCGGTCGAGTATGGGGTACTCGACCGAGTAAGTGTTGTGATGGATCTAAGGCAGCATTATAGTCGATTCAACACATCGTCAACTCCAAAACCTCAAGCTATAACCACTGCCCTAGATGTATTCCATGTCCAAGCAAGTATACTATGTGCCAAGGCTAGTGATGTTGAAATATGGATACGAAGTGGAGGTCACAGTTTCGAGGGCCTCTCCTACGTTGCACAAGTTCCGTTTGTTATACTCGACATGTTTAATCTTCGATCAATCGATATAGACATGCCAAGTGAGACGGCTTGGGTCCAAGCCGGTGCAACTCTAGGTGAGCTTTATTATAAGATTGCTAATATGAGTAGTACCCATGCTTTCCCTGCAGGAATATGCTTCACGGTTGGCGTGGGTGGCCACTTTAGCGGAGGTGGCTACGGGGTCATTTTAAGGCAGTTCGGGTTGTCCATTGATAACATTATCGATGCACAAGTTGTCGATGCTAATGGTAGAGTTCTTGATAGACAAGCCATGGGTGAAGACCTATTTTGGGCCATTAAGGGAAGTGATTGCCTTGAGATTCCATGGATAAACAAGTGATAACATTATCAATGTTCATATTATGTTCACATTGTAACCGATGTAGTATATATTCTCAATTAATGAAATGAAATCGATAGGGACTCAATTACTTTCATAGTATCAGTTACCTAGAGTTTTCTCATCAAAAAATCTCTTTCCCTTCCCTCTCGAGCTTCGGCCATGGTAGGAGAAGATAAACACTCTGACACGTCTGGTGCACAGACCAGCAAGCCCGTCCTCCACCCCGTGTACTCCGTCAATAATACATTGCACAAAGTTCGTATGCTTGATGGCGTTAAAATCACATATTCATCTTAGGTGAAACTCTTCACCTTTCATGCAAAAGGCTATAAGGTTTCTCATCACATTGATGGAACCCATTCTCCTGCTGAGACCGACCCCAAATATGTCGAATGGTGTGAGATTGATGCGCATGTTCTTCAATGGATCTACGGCTCCATATCTGAAAATCTCTTAATTTGCGTTCTTGAAACGGTTTCCACCGCCTATGAGGCCTGAAAACAACTTAAGAACTATTTTCATAATAATAAAGCGGCTCGGGCTGCAGCGCGTTGGAGCACGAATTCATAAATCTATCGCTTGTCAAATGCGCATCCCTTGATAACTTCAGTTGACTAATGTCGGCAACACGGGCACGATCAGCGCTTGGTGCTGCAACTCATTCGTGGACTCCCTTCTTCCTACGATACCGTTGGGGCTTATATTTATCAAACACTTCCTGCGTTTGAGACGTCTCAGAGCATGCTGCAATTGTAGGAGCACCGTCGGTTTGCGCATACCGAGGATAACACCCTACGGCCTATGGCGTTGGCCGCCCCTACTGCGCTCCAACAAACAACTCTGGTTGGTCAGATGGGTCGCATAATTCTAGGCAGTCCTCTCGTAGAAATGGTAATGGCAATGGAAATTGGAATAAAATAAAGTCAGGCTACAAATGCAAAGGCAAAGGTAAGGGCGGCGGTGGTTGGAACAATCAGCAACGCGGGGGTGGAAAATCTGGTGATAGTCGACCACCTATTGTAATACCCATCCTTTTAGGGATCCGTTGACCGACGTTGACCGACCTTAGAGACATATCTTGACTTTCGGAAACCTTATGAGCGATGACTGGTGACGGTGGGAGCCTTAGTTTGTGTGTTACTCGATCTAGCGGAGGCTACTCGATCGAGTAGTTTGGGAGCTCGATCGAGTAGAGGTCACTCGATCGAGTAAGTCACTTACTCGATCTAGTAACGGGTTTGCAGCGGGGAATTATATATCGTGTTTCGTATAACCTTGAATCATTTCCGCATCTTTTTCTCTAAACCTAGATGTCGTCTCTCTTCTCCCTTCACCATAGTTTCTTCCATTGGAGTCCTTGAGGATGTTTATGCCATGGGGATGGGTTGCTTGAGTCGGGTAGCGGTCTTGACGCCGGATTGCTGTGTATAGGTATGTTGTTGACATCATCATCATCATTGTTGTTTCCAGTTAGGGTAGTAGTGGTAGTGATAGATGATTGTACTGTTTGTGTAGTTGTGTTGCTTAGTTGATTGGTATCATGTGATCGGACGCGGAATCATTGCGGTGCGCTAAAGGTGGGTTTGCCTACTCAGTATTGTTGGTTGTCTAGAGTGTCTTTTGATATGGTTTGGTTGATGTAGGGTCGGTATGGTTGATTGATTGAGGTAATTGGTGGGTGTTGTGTTGTTTTGATTGTCGTTGTTGCAGTACATCTGTATGTGATTGTTTGTTTATGGTTCTCGAGGTGCGTCCTCGGCTGAGTGGAGTCACTTGCGGGAGTGGCTTCACGCCCGTAGTTCGCCCTCCGTGGAACCCGCCACGGGAGGGGATGTGCACATTAATGGACATGGGTTTATAGCTCAGTTAGATGAGCGGGGCTTAGGTGGGAACGGCTGCGGTCCCCCACTGGCAGGGCTGGTCCAGTGGACAGACGGTGACAGTGATTGATTAGAGATGTGGTGTGTGTATATTTTGTGTACTCGCGTGGTGTCTGTGGTTGTTGGTGTGTTTCCTCAGTTACTGACCTTGTGTGGTTTTGTCTTGTTGTTTGTTTCTATTGTGTCTGTCGTGATCCCTTATGGTGAGCAGTCGGTCTTAGCAAGTTGTGATCCGGATGTTAGAAGGGTGCTTGGCGGGATGAGTCTCTCACGAGTCACGACAGAAGTAGTTCATCTAGCTGATAGAGGTTTTGAGTTGTATCTTTTGTACCAGTAGTTTTGTTAATCACTGTAATATAACTTAATTGTTCTTCTATCGACATTTGATTATTATTGTCCTCGGGCAACCGAGATGGTAACGACCTTATATGCTAGGGAAGGTCAATGTCTTGTTAAGGCTCCTTGGTATATGGGGGTGTTACACCTATGACTCAGACGTGGGTCGCCACCGGACTAACACGTACAGCTCTAGCCCATGTCGTGGGCTATCCCTCCGTGCCTGTATACTGCTCAACAAGGATGGATCAATCCTTGGCAACTCCGGCCTCGTGGAAACCAACCGTCACAAAACTATTTCCCTTCTGTTCAGCTTGTGCCCGGTCAGACAGGTCAGACGTATGTCGCTACCACCAATGGCTTCGAGCCCATCACAATTGGGTCAAGCATCCCAAGCGATGACACTATCAACTCGAGGACATTAAATACTATATGGACACAGGCACCTCTTCACATTTTACGTCACAAGCTTGTGACCTCTCACAAAAAGGGAGAGGGGGCAAGGTGGGGCACCCCCCATGTGCTTCTCACTCACCTCTCGATGGGCATTTTGTGAAAGGAAACGGTATCTGTCACAAGCTTGTGACGGATATCGCCCGTCTTCAATGAGATTTTGTGCAATTATATTCACATCAAATTACTCTGGAAAATGAAAGTTTTTAATATTGTACCAACACTTTTTGTCTTATTTTTGGTTTCTTATATACAAACTTCAAATTCAAGCATTGAAAATTTTATCCAATGTCTCAAAACAAAGTCAACTCGAACAAACCAAATCTCCAAGGCCATAATCAGTTAATCACCCCTAGTAATCCATCATTCTCAACTATTCTACCGGCATACGTACGTGATAGTCGATTCAACAGATCGACAACTCCGAAACCTCAAGCTATAATCACTGTCCTAGATGTATCCTATGTTCAAGCAACTATACTAATTGGATTACACTTAATAACTTATTTGTTGATTCGATTACAAGATTAAATCCATAACCACCAACATCCCCTCTACTTAATACAAGCTTAATTTCCTCAACTAAATAACTTATCCGTCTGAACTGAACTGGATTTAATGGAGCTAAACTCAACTGAATAAAGCTGAACTGAACTGAATAGAGCTAAACTGAAAGGAAACTGAAATTTCTATACCTCTTGTACAAATTCACTGAATTAACTATGCACTAATTGGATTACACTTAATAACTTATTTGTCGATTGCGGAGTACAAGATTAAATCCATAACCACCAGAATCCCTCTACTTAATACAAGCTTAATTTCCTCCTCCGATCCGCCCTAATTTTCTCTATTATAAAATCGTCTCAAGTACATACAAGACTACTTAATTACCGTATTTGTGTTCGTAACTTACATGAACCACAAACAGGAACAAATAGGAGTAACTAAATCAAATAACCCAAGAATTAAAAGATCACATAGCAAATAAAGTCTGTAAATTAACAGGGGTAACGACGTCTGAGGAACCAGCCCAGAATTCCTTAGAAAATTGCTGGTTAGCCTTATCAGTAGTATGGGCTGCATCGAACCACAAATAATCGTTGGGATTACTACAAACCGAGAAGCTTTTGTCTTTCTTTTGGCAAGTGAAGTCTCCATGGTACCTTCCACTTCCGCAACATCCTGTTTGAGTCTCCTTGAAACCTATCATCATCAATTTTAAAAAATTTAAAATCCATATTTTGTAGCTCGCTTCGAAAATTGATGTGGAAATCAACAGTCATTGTGGTAAAATGTGTTACCGAATGAGGTTTCTAAATGTTCTATTCTAGTAAATGGTGCAAACGTCTTAGTATCGATTCAATTTTACCGGGTCATTGGTCATCTTGGGTTATTTCGGTCAGGTTGGGTTAGGACTTATACGCTTGTATCAGTTATCGTTTTACACAAATTCTTGTTTCAGACGGACATTTTTGGTTTTATTTGTCAGACGAATAAAATGTTTTCATTTTTGAAGAAAATGTAACCAATTAATTCACAAAATGTTATGACTAGATGTGTCATTTTTTAACCTAAAAATGATGTGAACAATAATGGTAACATGTTATAAAAAAATAACATTTTATTATAAAATGATGACATGTTATCCGTCTTATTTCAGACCAAAAGCAATGGTCTTAAGAAAAACGGACCGATCGTTTTAACCTCACTTTTTAGCCTCCGGTAGTTAGTGGCGGAGCCAAGATTCAAGTTTAGGGGGGCGAAGTGGTAATTATATAAGATACATTTGAAAAAAAAAATTGGAACTTTTAACTAAAAATTCCGAAAATTTAATCCGCCATGGTCAACTTTTACTAGCTCTATGTATAATTGTAAGAAATGACAGAGCGAGAGCAGGAAGTATAGTAGCAAACTATTAAAGCAGCCACAAACTCTTGTTTAAGACGGGTATTTCAGTCTTAAAGTGGGTCTCAACTCTCAACTATAAACTATTCAAATAGAAAGTTATTGACACTCTTTAATCATAAGACGGAATGACGGATATGCTCGTCTTAAGAGACACTAACGATAAATCACATGCTCTCTCACTTGCACACTCCTGTATTGGGTTTCACCTAAAAGTAAGATGCACATGAAATAGCACCAAAAGCCCTAAAACCCGGAGAGAACATTTACCATAGTTTACGCAAATCATAGAGTTTAGACTAAGTTTATCCAAGGTCTTAACATGGGTCTCAAGTTAAGATTTGATAGTGTCTTAAGCTAAGACTTGCAATAAAGTGAGTGAGATTTTGTTGGGTCTTAACTTGAGTCTTGGAAATCCAAGACTCATCTTAAGACCCATGAATAATGTTTGGTGAGGTGAAATGTGGGTCCTATTTATTGTAGTGGATGTTTTTTATGGGTTTTAATGCTTTTTGTGAGTCTTAAGGGATAAAGTAGAAAAATATAAGAGTTTGAATTGAGTCTTAAAAATAAAATATCTCACCTTAAGACTCGTATTTGAGTCTGAGGTAAGACCTGGATAAACTTAGCCTTATTACTCAACTAATTACTGAACTCAAGATTATTTTTTTATTAAAAAAAAATAGTTGGGGATTAGTGGGTGCCAGCTCAAGAAGGTCCACATAAAATTATATAAAGAAATAAAAGTAGGCAGCTCTATTATTAGCCCAACTTTAGATTTCATATGCACAATTGAACAACTTTTGTTCTACTTTATCCGTATCCACAAAAATGGAAGACCAACCCGTTCATTTTACGCAACGGTAGGACTTGAACCGCTGGCCACCGGGCTAACATGACAAGGCACAAGCGCGCAACTCAAACATGGACACGGTCTAGACTACTATGTAAGGTTGTTTCCCCGGAAATTGTGTATACCAGATCCATATATAAAAACATTATGACCCAGTTAAATGAAAAAGTAGTCATTGGCGTCGTCTGTAAAAAAAACCTAGCACAAGAATTTGTATACGGAGTAAACACAAAGACAATGAAGACGATGAACGTACCATATTTGGGTCCAGATAAGACGCGGAGTTTTAAAGAAGAGTGGAAGTCGTAAATGGAGTACTTGAATCCAGGGAATTGGGTCTGCAAGCTGTTGGCATGAGCAACAAAGGCATGATTGTGCATCCTCGCTAAATCTTGAGGCTCTTTTTTGCAGGTGCCCCTATATCCCAACATGTACTTCATTGATGGCATGCATCCCAGTGGTCCGATGTTCTGGAACGCAAATTTCCTTCCTCCTACGTCGTATATTCTCTGATTCATTCATATACGTAAAGTAACTGAGTTAAACTATCTAATAAGTTTCGGTAAAAATAAGTCATACAGATCACAGATGTATACAATCTTATCGACTTATCATGTATTCGTAGCATGGAATTATGGAAACTATTTCCGAATAACCAAAATTGGAAATTGGACTGGCAACGGCATAATGCATAATACTCAATCCGGTTTGTTTATACTCCGTATGTCATTATTTCAACCAAGAGATATTGCATGAAGCTATAGATGCAAACATTCATGATTCATGACTTCATCAATGTGATCAATACTTGAGCAAACTAACTTGCCTAGTACACAGTACTATACTACAAAGTGCTATAATATCTAGATGTAAATGACCGACACACCTTCAACTTTGCCAGCTTGTTCCTATTGCACCTGTCTACATCTAAATTACCAAACCTTCACCTGTTTTTCTTATTCTAATAATTACCAAACCTTTTACTTACCCTTTTCAGTTTTCACTCTCATACTACTGAAAGGATATCACTTATCAGGGGATGATAGAGTGATAGATGATAGAGTGGTAAATTTCATAGTCGTCATTTCTTATTTACGCAGTGGCGGAGCCAGGATTTGAACTTCGGGGGCGAACAACTAATTTCATAAGGTACACTCGAAAAAGTTTCGAAAAATTTAACTAAAAACTTCGAAAATTTCATCTGCAGAGGCGGTGGGGACGACCGCTCCTGCTAGCCCCCTAGCTCCACCAGTGTATTTACACCTCACAAAAGAGAAGAAATTCCGATACCCAATAGAAAATTGGACTGAAACTCGATACTACCCGGTTACACGAACTCAATTCCGTTTCTTTTGTTTTCAGAAACTCGATAACACCAAAAGGTAGAAGTAGAAATTTACCTTAAGATGAATGGTAATATTGCCAAGAATTTGGTCCATGAAATCTTTCTTCATAGAAGAAGAGATTGTCTTCTTGAGATTATTCTGGAAAAGGGTAACATAGTCATTTCCAGCAATGTTGAATAAATACACTGCTTTTGACAGCAGCCTACTAGTCTCTTCTTCACCAACTTGCTCCTTTAATTTAGGGATTATTTTCATGAAGTAGTCTATCTGCATCTTCAAATTGATCTGTACAATAACCACCACCAACATACCAAAATTATTACTCCCTAAAATAAATTTCAATTATCAATGTAAAACATGATCCTCTTATCCGTTTCAATAAGCTAACGGGGTTTGAATGCAGGTCGGGAGTATCATCTCTCATAACTTTACCAACTAAGCTGCCCTAATAAGACCTCCTTCATTTGGACGGAAATTTTCTCAACTTAACTTATACTCGTATTACTCGAACTGAACTAAATTTAAATTACTCGAACTAAACTGAAGTGGTAGAGTCATAGAGTAGAAATGAAATGAACTGAACTGAAATTAAATCCAACAGAACAAGGCCTAATACCGTCATGAAATTCCGAGCACAAAAACTCAAATAAGACCGTGTCGTGGAATTCTAATCCCGAACAATAATAATAAATGGACTATTATTTTGTTACCTACCAAACTATACTCATTTTGTAATTAAATTTCTTTCAATTTTGTGTAACATCAAAGAAAAATCAAGAAAAGTCAACTAAAAACCTTGAACCACTAGTCGATTTAAAAAAAAAATCTAACAACTACCACTATCAAATTAAGCTGATTATGACAAATCATTAATTAATTAATTATTAATTAATATCTGAATTCTTAAAAACTAATCAATCAAAATGTTCATCTGAAAACAACCCAATCTTAATTATTGTAAGATCTAAACTAAATCATTCATAGATCACCATTCTAAGCAAAACCCATGAGCTGTATTTTAACCAAAGATAAACAAATGATTGAGACGGAAAAAGTATAAAAAAAACATACAGTTTCAGGACGAAGTTCAACAAGAACACAAGCACCAGCAGAAGCAAAATTAATCCCAAATCTGTAATCCTCAACTCCGGGCTTCAAATACGGTTCCGGAAACGGTAAACCCGCATAATGAGCTGCATATTAATATCATATGTCACAATCCACTACTTTTGATTAAACAAATGATTGAGACGGAACGAGTAATACGATGTCGAAAGAAAGTACCTAAGAAGTCGGGTATGACCCGACCGTCAGTGAACCGGCCAACGGGTTTTTGAAAGTGGGTTTCGCCGTACGGCCAGTACTCAGCGCCGGCACCCGGAATGCCGTTGTAGAAGGTCATACCGCCGTCATAGAGTGAGTCGCCGAAAACGAATAGTGGGGCCTGCTTACCGGAATTTACGGTGGCGGTGGCGGTGGCGGTGACGGTGGCGGAGATTGTTGTGAGTAGTAGAATGGTGATTAGTGAGGAAAGTGAAGATTTAGTTGCCATGGGAAAGGAGGAGGATGAAGATGAGTTATTGTTTTTAAAATTTGGTGATTTAATGGAGTTTTGTGGAGTTGAGGCCTTGAGAGTTGAGGGGGATTACTGGCTGTGTCGTCAACTTTTTTTACTTGTCTTTTTTGGCAGCTAAGTTTATTATCCGAGCGCAAATTCTGTTTTAGACTATTCATTTTCGTTGTAAATAATAAGACGTGATTTTGTGACTAATTTAAGATCAAATATAATTTTATTTTTATTTTTATTTTATTTTTTGTATTTTTTGGTGACGAGGGAACCGCATTCGCTAACTTCGGTGCGTACTGGGTAAATCCTTGGATGCACGTGATAGCCTACAAACCACGTATATCAGGTAAGTCACCCGAGGGTAACAAGCTCGAAGTCTATTAGGCATAGACTCAGGCCAAAAATGCTCCACAATATTTTGCTCTTGGGAAGACTTGAACCTGAATCTCATGCTAATTTCATCTAAGTTTTAACCACTAGACTTCACCCTTGTGGGGAATAAATAGTAAAAATAGTATAAAAATAATAATTACAATTGTCCGGTTACAACTTTATTGTTTTTTTTTTCAAAAGCGGTAGTATTTAACTGTAAAATGCTCTTAAAATCTCGTCTTATTATTTCAGACAGAAATTGTCCTTCGGAAAGAGAGAGGTGGGTTAGAGATAGTAATTACGAAGTATTACTAATTAGATTATAGTAATTATTGCGTAAGATGGTTTTATATTTTGAAACGATTTTATATTGGAAAGTTAACTCATTTATTACTAATAAATGTAATTCTTTTATTTAAATAGATCGTCACACACCAGACCATTATGTTGTGAGACCGTTTTACAGTATAATTTGTAAATTAGAGAAGGGTGATTGTGGATCCAGCAAATTCAACACCTAAACCACTCCTAAACTCCCAATCTCCGAAAGCCCTAGGTATCTAATCCCTCCTACTTTTTTTGTTCTTTTTCATTTGGTTTTTGCGGTCTTTATAACGGTACCTTTCTAGTGGTGATCAAATGTCCTAATTTCAATAATTTAACCCGGCTCAACCCGACTTTTCCCGGGTTGTAGGATCACATTCAGGCCCGGAAAAGCTCATAGTCCGGCTCATTTAAAGCCTGTTGTGCTAAAAATATCACTCTCTTTTTGAGGATATTTGTAAAAAAACTATCTAAATGTCTTATTTTTTTTTTGGTCTATCGCTAGATCAACTTCCAATTTAGATTCTCTCCATTTCTTCTTCTCTCCATTTTCTTCCATTTCCTTTTAACGGTCCGGATTATACTTTACTACGATCTAATGGTGCAAGTGATAGATGAGATAAATGTGGAATACTAATATAATGTGGGATTGTGAGAGGAAATGGACAAGAAATAGAGAGGATCCTTGCTCATCAACTTCCTACACTAAAGAGTCCGATGAGATTTTGTCATGTTTTCGACATAAACCATCTCACATACCTTTTCTCTTCTTTTAGTCTTACCTATAGCTGTTTTCGGGAAGTTAAGAAGTACTTAAACTTAACTTTAATAGATGTTTGTAGTCATTATTGAAATATTTAAACATAATTTGCTTGTCTGAAATTAACAGAATGATGATAATGATTATTAATATTCATGATAAATTCGCAACCAAGCTAACCTCACGTGAAATGACCTACCAAATTCAATAACTATTCTTTCTTATTTAAGATAAATTAACGGTATAAGATGGTTGTTATTCTATAATCTATGAACAAAATTTACCATTTCTCTACTTTTAAAACCATTCTTTTCATTATTTTTTTGTTTGCCATTCTTATAAAACATTTTACGTGTGCAATTAATAAAATTAAATCCTTCAAAGCAGTTTGGCAACAGCATATTCTTCCTTTTGCAAGTCTGCAATACAAATATTTTTCTTTTAGCGAAAATGAGAGTATTTACTGTTGATAATAATAAGTAGTTTCCTACCGTGGGTGTCCTTACGAAGAGGTAAATTCGTTATCTTTTGAAAAGCATTTCAGCCTGGATTTGGTACGCACAGGGAATAATACTACATGAGTGTTAATTATCGTCATCAAACACAGCATTAAGTAAGATGCCGTTAATAGAAAAAAGAATAGGAATAATGCTTTTAGTAGGGACGAAAAATGATGATGCTTGTTGATCTAAATTGTTAAGGATAAAAACGATAAAGGAAATGGACCAGTCAGTAAAAGAAAATATCATACTACATGTTTGTAAAGTTGGCCGTAGGTCCCTAATATTTTAATGCACATGCAAAAAGAAAATAATATCAACGGTTTAATTGCCGACATTCAAGAAATGTTTGCTATTCAACACCAAAAGAAGGTAAAATTTATCGTACAATATAATGTCACATAACTAACTTTTCACAAATTATTTCTCATGACGGACACAATCCGTTAGAGCATCTCTAACGGTCAGCTACAATGCATTGTAGCTTGGTTTGTCATATCGATTTTTAAAGCTACTCCGCTTTCCAGCAACGTACCGCTTTAATGGCAAACTACAATATATGTAGCTTGTATGAGGCCCACATACTTGTTTTCATCCAATGAAAATTTACCTTTTATTTTTTCCTAAAGCAAGCATGTAGCTTGGTAGAGCTATCATGCTTGCAAACTACATCTCACTTTTCCATCTCCAATGGTAAGCTACATGCTTATTATTTTGCAAAAATTGCAAGCAGGCCCTTGTAGAGAACCATGAGAGATGCTCTTAGAGCATCTCCAATGGACGGCTACAATACGTTGTAGCCTGATTTGCCAAGTCGGTTTTTTAAGCGGTTTTGCTTTTCAGCTACACATCGCTCCAATGAAAAGTTACAACATTTTGTAGCTTATATCGGTCCCACCTTATTAATTTCATCCAATAAAAAAATTTACCTTTTCTTTTTTTCATGTCAAGCATGTAGCTTGACAAAGCTACAATGCTTTCAAGCTACATTTATTCACTCCCTCTCCAATGGTAAGCTACTTGCTTGAAATTTTACAAAAATTGCAAGTAAGTCCCTTAAAGCAACCATTGGAGTTGCTCTTATAAGCTTAAAAAGTGGGCGGTTTTAATATCGATAAAATTTAAACTTTGTGCATATCCAATTATCCATCACCTTTTATGCCTTTACCAACTAATTTAGTTGACGACATCTGCTCATTGTAGAATTTGTACGGTGCATAGTCATGTGGAGGGAAAGTGGGCTCTTGAGATTCGGTAACTTATTAGAATATAGATTTTAATAGTCAAAATTTATTTGACTAAAAAATTTAATGTTTCGAAAAAAAAAACAACAACCCATTAATTAAAATTAACCTCAACTCATATGATATCGATTATGATTACACCACTGCTCATATTTTCTCTAAACGTTACTTTCAGAGTTTCTAAGTTTATACATTTTTTCAAATTCCTATCTTTTGTGAACATTTTCTTTAAATTCATTCTAATTAAATGATGTTTTTTTACAAAACATAAAGTTAGTTTTTCGTGAGTACTCCATATATATTATGAATTATTTCTCTTTTTCTTTAAGGATGACTTTTTATAAAATTGAAAAATCATTTATAATTAATATTCGCTAGAAATAACTTTTGATAATAAAATTAGATCAGAAGATATTTTTAAGCAAATGAAGTATGCAAAAAGAAGTAATACAAGGGGGGTTGAATTTTTTTTGATTTGGCCCTCTATTAATTAGGTGAGAAATGGGAGGAGTAGAGTTCGAAAGAGGCCGCAAAAGTGTTTAAGATTTACTCCCTCTGTCCCGGTCAATTGTTGTCCTTTCGTTTTGGCACAAAGACCAAGAAAAGGGGAGAGGGTCAATAACTAAATGACAAGTGGAACAAATTGAATGAGAATGATCAAATTACTCATCAAGTTCATTCTTAAAATAGAAAGGACAACAAATGACTGAGACACCCCAAAATGGAAAAGGACAATAAATGACCGGGACAGAGGGAGTAGTATTTTGTGTGTTGAATTTAGCATAACCCTTTCAAATACAAAAGAATAATACTTCGTATAAAGAACAAAAAACCTACTATACAGGAAAAAGTTAAGAAAATAAAAAAGTTACGGTATATGTGGTAGCCATGGTCTAACATTAGGGCTGACCTTGCCCGTCCCTCGGGCCGATTGTTACTCGGCCAACGTAACCCGTGACTAGCCCGGCCTAACTCGCCAAAACCTAGGGCCCGAGCTTGAATCGAAGAAATCTAATTCGACTAGCCTAAACCCGCGCCCTTACCCGGACCGTGCCGATTTCAGGTCACCTCAATCAAGCCCAACCTGACCCGTGTTCACCCTCCCCTACCCTAGGCCGTTTTGGGTCCGCCTAGCCAAGTCCCGCCCACCCCCAGGTTAGCTCGGCCCGGCACGGAACTGGCCCATGACAACCTCTACATATTATTATTATTATGTGGGCTAGAGAAAGTCATATGAGTCATGGGTCAAAATTTTTTAAGGGGAGTGATTGCCTATGTCGGTCCAGCAACAACCACGATTGAACATATCTCATATTCTCTCATATTCTACCCGATTTTTGTTATAGGACGGTCTCTTGATGACTTAATACTCCCTCCAATCCAATTTAAATTACCCATTTGACATTTTACGGTCTATAAGACGACACTTTGACCACATTTTTCTTCATTTATATATTATTTTTTTTGTCGAAATTATAATTTTCCGAAACTTTTTTTATAACAAACGTGTAAATATGTCAATTTTACGTTTAAATTATAAAAATTTGAATAAATATAATTGATGTCAAAATTTAACAAGGTTAACTTTAAAAAGTGAGTAGATATTTTGGATTGGATTGGAGTATAATAATACAACTTTTTTTAATAAAATATCATATTACCACAATTTAAAAATACGTAAATCACACAAAAAGAGATCACCACAACATTAAAACAACCCCCACCGATTGAAACTTGAAAGGCATACAAATTTTCACATCCTCATCCCCTCATAATTTCCTCAACAAAAATTCCAACAAACATTCAAAAAAAAAAAAAAAATTATAATCATGGGAGTAGTTATAATAGACGGATCAACGGTTCGATCCTTCGTGGAAGACGAAACCCAATTCAACAAAAGCGTCGACGAAAGTTTCGCGACGCTGGACCTCGATAGCAACGGAACGCTATCGAGGTCCGAGCTTCGCAAGGCTTTCGAGTCAATGAGACTCATGGAGTCTCATTTTGGGGACGATGTAGCTGGGCCGACCCCGGCCCAGCTCACGTCCCTTTATGACTCGATATTTGATAGGTTTGATATCGATGGATCGGGGACTGTCGATCTTGATGAGTTTCGAGTCGAGATGAAGAAGATTATGTTGGCGATCGCGGATGGGTTGGGCGAGTCGCCTATAAGTATGGCCCTTGAAGAAGGGCTTGATGGTAATTTGCTTAAGAAGGCTGCTGATCTTGAGGCTTCTAAGCTTGAGGACGCCTTTGCTAAAAAGTGATCTTTTTTTATTTTTCTAAACCCGTGATCTATAGACACGATACCTTCGTCTTAACCATTTGCTTTTTTTTTAGTGATTGTCAAAATTGTGTTTTTGTTATGAAATAATAACGTTTGTGCGTTCATGTAATTGTAATATTTGCATTTGTTTGTTATTTGGTTTTGTTGGGTACATCTGACTCGTCTTTTTTCCGTCAGAGCGGGGATTTGGTAGAGGCACTAGGATATTGTTGTTGTTTTTCTGTATTTCGGTTCTCATGAAAATAATAGAAGTAATACAAGTGTTGCAATTATTAGTGGGCCTATTTGTGCTATACCTCAAGTCCTCAACAATATGTTGTTCTTTCATAGTATGATGGGGATTTTTCCTCATTTGATTTTGTTCGGATTCGAGTTGGAATACTTTGAAATGTTTTTTAAGTATTCCAATCAAAATATGATGCTTTCTGTTTTAGCACTTTTGGTAAGTGGAATTGTGGAAGAATACTGAATTTGATTATATTGTTTGGACTGCTCACATACACACATTTTATGACCAGGATTCAAATCTTGTTAGTATCATTTTGCTGAATCCTTGACTGATTGTTATCCGAGCTCTTTAAACCGGACTTTACTATAGGTAAATCCGGTGTACATTGTATGTGATTACGATGAATATGATGTGACTTAGGCCTAGTTTGGTAAACATCATATTGAGCGAAATTAGTAGATTCCGACATAACTAGTAGTTTGACCAAGCAATCTACTATTTTCATATGTTTGTTAAACGGCGTATTCTGATAGCATATTGGTCGGAATTTACTGTTTTTGAATATGCTGCTATGAAACCATTTTAATTGCTAATTACCAAACAACCTTTTCTAATTCTGCTGATTTGTTTGATAGTCAAACCTGCTACTGAAATCTGTTAATCGTATTCTGCTAACGTTATCTGATATCATGAATCTGCTTCTGCTGTTTGTCAATTCAAACAGGGTATACAATTATACATTCAACTCATATATATTCAATTCAAGAATGATTTGTCAAGTATACATAAATCTACATTTGTGTTCAATAATTCGAAGAAAAAAAGGTGTAACAAATGCTTAACTTTTGTAGCAATGTCTAAGAAAGTCGCGGTTGCAAATCTTGTAAGTATTTCAATAGCGATCCACCTTTTGTAGATTGGTAATGACTTTTGTGACGATGTCATCTTAAGTAAAAGAGATCCTTGATAGTATAAGAACCATGAGAAGCATGAACATAATTGGTGTTATTCCACATCTCATTTGCAATTTGCATATAAGTTTTCTGAGTGAAGTGAATTGAATCCCAAAATAGATGTTCGTCGATATTTTTGCATAATTCGTACTGCTTTACTATTCGTTTTCCTCCACAGCTTAACACTCCTCTGTACTTCCCTGTTCCGCAACATGCTGTCTTCGCCTCCTTGTACCCTGTTCACCAATCATTTTATCAAATTATACAACCGTAAATCAAACTATGATAAGTAAACTGTATTATACTAGGCCCTGTTTTTTCTGGCTTAATTTCAGCTCAGTTCAGTTCAATTCAGCCCTATCCAGCGTAAAACAATGTTAGAAAATGAAAATGACAGGGACACAGAACCATGTTAGATCATACGAGTGATATAATTACCGTATTTAGAAGGGTGTTTGATTCTTTGGAGAGTACTAGTGTAGAAATCATAGAGTGAAAACTTGAATCCAGGTAATTTGTTAGTAAGTTGTTGCAAGGCTTGGAAGATGGCTTCATTATGTAGGTTTGTGTATGTGACAACATCCTTTAAACATTCACCATTTGCATTAGCAATTAATCTAAGGGATGGAGCACATCCAATTGCTGGCACATTCAAGAATCCAAATTTTCTTCCTCCTATCTTGTATATCTCCTGCAAAATCAATATATATTATTATTTTCAAGTATCTATATTAATTTCCGAAACATTTATTGATAATCGATGGATGTTTCACGGTGTTGCTTAAGGCGAAGTCGCTGGTTGAACTACCGACTTTAGACTATGCCTTAATAGGGATAAATATAATGGTTGGGCCTCAATCATTACCTTAAGGTTTTGGTTGAGATGGTTCATCTATCATGGTATAAGAGTCAGTGTGACCGAAGGTCACGGATTCAAATCCTGGCAGCCTCAAATAACTCATGAAGTGGAAATTCAGCACATGGTATGAGAGGGCTTGTGCACTAACCACTCTTCGAGCCCAACGGGTACTCGAGTGAGGTCCAAAGCTTCCTTGGAGGAATCATGTATCTTTTTGAAGAATGATAGGGCGCCACCAGTAGTGGTGAAGCGAGGGGGGGATAGCAGGCGCGTTCGCCCAAAGCTTCCTTGGAGGAATCATGTATCTTCCTTGGATGTTTCACGGTGTTGCTTAAGGCGAAGTCGCTGGTTGGTTGAACTACCGACTTTAGACTATGCCTTAATAGGGATAAATATAATGGTTGGGCCTCAACTATCACCTTAAGGTTTTGGTTAGGATGGTTCATCTATCATGGTATTAGAGCCAGTGTGACCGATTCGGTCACGGGTTCAAATCCTGGCATAAGACTATTGTATTGTGCAATGGTTTTTCTTTGATCTTAGCTTCCTTGGAGGAATCATGTATCTTTTTGAAGAACGATAGGGTGCCACCAGTAATGGTGGAGCGAGGAGGGATAGCAGGCGCGCTCGTCCCCGCTGAAAAATGAAATCTTTCAAAGATTTTAGTTAGATTTTTGGGCTTTTTTCGAGTTTCGTTTATGACATTACTTGTTCGTCCTCGTTGAAATTTTTCGATCTCTTAACAATAAATTCTGACTCCATCACTGATCACCAAGTATACCGAGTCTTGGTATCACTCTCTCACCTGTTTTATGTATATCCATTATTCTAATTTCCCCTAGTCCCTACATGATATAAGAGGGTGGTAACTAGAATCATTATCACCTGGCGGCACAATTGATCATGTTCCGTGTAAGTACCACTGGTGGAATTTACACTTATGTGGGCTAAACATCTCAGTGAGGAAGAACAGGTAATGACATAACGACTAATGCGGTAACGCCCTGAATTGTTTTGGAATTTCAACTAAAACTTTCAACTTTTTCTTAACGAGTAGGAACGAGCGTCCGTACTAGCCTCCTAAATCCGCCAATACGTATAACACGTGGGCAAACAAATGTGAAGGCAAGAGTTGAGTTAAAGAAGCAATAATTGGGAGTCGAGTGGGTGCCTCGATGTGATAGACTCATATAGGTATTAATAGCCTGCCTGCTAAAGGTCGTCGACAATTTACTAATTATCGTCGACAATTTTAATGAACTTCCAAAACTACCCCTCCCTCACACTCCCCCTTATATTTTTTCCGTCTTGTTTTGTTTTCGTAAAAAAAAAATTAATAATTACTAATAAACCCCGTTCGGGGATAGTTCGTTTTATTTTAATTTTTTAATTTATTGAAACTTATTTTAGTTAGCGATTATCGATCCATGCACCCAAAACTAATTTAAGACGGAAATTAATAATTTTAAAAAAAAAAATATTGTTGAAAAAGGGCCTGGATGAAGAAATTTTTCGTCCAGACCAAGGTCCGGACAAAGAAATTTTTCGTCCAGACCCAAGTCCAGACGGAAAATATTTTCGTCCAAACCCAGGTCCAGACGAAAAATATTTTCGTCCGGAAAAATTTTTTTTTTTTTTTTTTTAAATTTTTTTTTTTTTAAAAAAAAATTTTTTTTTTTTTCCGGACGAAAATATTTTTCGTCTGGACGAAAAATATTTTTGTCTGGACCATGGTCTAGACGAAAAATTTCTTTGTCCGGACCTTGGTCTGGACGAAAATGTTTTTCGTCCGGATTTTTTTTTTTTTTTTTTTTTTTTTTTTTTTTTTTTTTGAAAAAAAAATCATTTTCTGACTTAGATTAATTTTTGGTGCGGTAATCGATAATCGCTAAGTTCTCGTTCATGTTGTTAATTACAAATCCCGCTTTTTTTTTTTTTTGAAAAACCGTCTTTTTTTTTTTGTTTGAAAGATTTTAGTGAGACGGAAATTGACTTGTGTTTTAGTGAGACGGAAATTGCATTTTAGTGAGACGGAAATGGAGTTATGTTATGGAGGGCAAATTTGGAAATTTACATTAATTGTCGACGATAATTAGTAAATTGTCGACGACGTATAGCAGGACCCATTAATAGATGGGCCGTAAGGTTCAGAAATGAATGCCTAAGTATATCAGACTTATTAGGTAATGGACCAGTTCCACTGCCTGTCAATCCACAGGCTTTATATAATGGTGAGCCCATTTTTATGGACGTATTAGGCAAGTTTACCAACTTGATTAAATATCATCCTTTTATTCTTTTTTATTCTTACTTTTATCATTTTATTATTTATTTATTATTGCATGTCTACATACACATAATCTTGAGTTCGAAACTGTTTAAGCTCAAACAACCCCTTATCAGTTGATTTATCAGATCTATGTGGTCATAGGTATCTCATTAGAGTATAATAATAGATGAGTGTACATCATATAATGGGTACATACGAATTTATGAAAGTATAATCGACTTTTAAAAAATGAAAATAATCACATAGAAAAACAAGGGAATATACATATTAGATATTTTTTGCAAATTCTTGTTTCAGAGAATATTTTCCGTCTGAAATAAAACAGACAAATATGTGACAATTTTATGATAAAATGTAAATATTTTCTCATAAATGTTATCATCAGTTTAGTTTTTTCTTTTTTTTTTTTTTGTGTGTTAAAAAATAAGAACTTCAGTTATAACATTTTATTATTAAAGATTACTTCTTATCAAAAAAAAAAAGGTAAATAAATGATAATTATGCAGCAATCAAAATATTATTTAAATGTCGATAATTTGAAGAATATAAGTAAAACTCACAGTGACCACAGAGGTGATGTTGGTGATGACCATAGAAACATATTGAGGTTTGGTGTAAATAGTTGAAAGAGTAGAATTGGTAAGATATAGGCTCATGTAATCATTTGTGCCAATACTAAACAAGTAAACACCATTCCTCAATATTTTTCTTGCTTTCACATCTCCATACTTGTCTTTGTACCATTTTGCCACTTCCTTGTAATTTCTTACTTGCATATGAAGGTCAATAACCTATAAATATAAAATAAACGTAAATTCTCATTTCAAACAGTTTTAACTTATACGAAAATAATATCACCAGTTTATAATAAAAAGAGATTGTAACTAATATTGTCGCCGTTTTGTAATAAACCGCTGATGATATAAAAGAAAAGTTTACATTTTATTGTAAAATGGTGACATTTTATCTGTGTTAACTTAAGACGGATACCAGCATACCACCTGTCTTAAAATAAAGATACTTAAAAAAAAAAAAAAAAAAAAAAAAAAATGTGTTATTATGCATGCACGAACTTTGTTGCTTATAAATTAGTCATCAACAAGTATATATATAGTATGAATTAAATTACATGTCAAATGATCCGTTAAGATACGTGAAAGCTACATAACATTAATCTTATATGTATACTCTTTAATCATGTAAAGTCTGGGAGCGTACATGTGACTTTCTTAACCCTGATATCGTCATAAACATTTGAGGCGATAAAGTCGTAAACATCTACTCCTTAATCAATATCTCAAAAACTTTCGTCTATAATTGTAATTATATAGTTTGTTGCATTAAACATAAATAATCATACAATCCGTCTCATTGTAGACGGACACTATACGGATAGCGGCCCTTTCACAAAATACAAGTGGGTGGGTTGCTCTTCCACTTGCATTTTGTGAGAGGGTTACTATCCGTCTACAGTTTTAAACGAATAGTGTCCATTTATAATGAGAATTTGTGATAATCATACATACCGAATGTCGAAAAGTTTCGACGAGGGCACCAGCTCCGGCCGATGCAAAGTTAACTCCATGAGAAAATTGGTGTAAACCCGGCTGAAGATACGGTGGAATCAACGGAAGATGCGCACGTTCCGCTAAGAATGTCAAAGATGCCAAAAGGTGCACATTATTATTACACAAATGTTGAATAATGTATCATAATCTTTTTTGTAAAAATATTTTAGTCAACGGTCCACCCTACTTACCCGAAAAAATTGCATTAACATAATTTAACGCATAATTTAAATCGACTTTTTAATTATAATAAATGACAAAATTAACTACGGAGTAATATTTTCATCTATCGACAAACAAATTTCTGATGAATAACATTAAGCTTAATTTGTTTAAGTCATCGTTTTAACTTATCTTCTTCCCCCTTGGTTATCGAACAAGAATTTCATTATTTACAATCCCTCTAAATCGAAAAAATAAGATAGAAAATCATTAAATCATATACTTTATTCCGTTATCTCACTTATATTGCCCTTTTTCTTCCAGAGACAATACATAGAGATGTCAACTAGCTAAGGTGTTAAAGTCATGAGCGGTCATATTCATGACCTGGGTTTGAACCTCATCAGCATCAAAATAGCCTCTTGGCTCCCTTTATAACAAAAAAAAACGAGGATAATATAAATGGGAATGAACAAGAATATAGTAGTAGGGAAGTGCGTACCAATGAAGTCGGAAATGAGACGGCCATCGGAGAATCGACCGGTCGGAACGGGCAAGAAGTTGATACCATAAGGCCAGAAGTTAGCTTGGTCAAGAGTAGAAGTGTTGATATAATTGTTATTGCCAACATCTAATATGGAATCACCAAAGATGAAGAAGGTGCATGGAGGGTTATGCTTAGAATGATGATGATGATTGGGTAAATTGAGGCAAGAAGTGTATGAAATGTATGAAATTATTAAGACACAAAGTGAAGATAATATGTGGTATTCCAATTTCATGGCCCTTTGATTTTATTTTGCTTGCTATTCCAAGGGGTCCAGCTAGTGCTTATTAATAATATTGCTCCTCTTATATATCGTGCTTGTGCTTGTAGATATATCATTTACTTGTAGACTTGTAGTTGAGATTGTTGACCCACATGGCCACATATAGCTTAGACCTTGGAAGTCTGACCTGACTCGAATGATCCAACTTCAATCCCAGCAAACTCAATTTAGTATGATTTGAAAATATTGCAAATCGTGTTAGACGAGAGATAATTGGTAGATGATGAATGAATGTTCTTATTATTGAATTGTGTTTTAACAGGGTATACAATTAACCTATTTATACTAAATATGCAAGTGATATTTACGGGAAAGAATCATCTAAATATGAACATAATATGTGCAAGCTAAACTCGGAAACAATTTTATTCCTTGAATGACATATATGTTGCGTGATTTGCTTGATATGCGCAATCTTCGTGTAACGGCTAGTGATATCGGTTGTATAGTCCAATACCCCCCCCCCCCCCCTCACGCCTCAAGTTGGAGTGTGTAGGTCCGAAACGCCCAACTTGGAAAGCAATTCGTAGAAAGTAGCACGTCCAAGGACTTTAGTGAGTATGTCTGCGAGTTGAAGCTTGGTATGGACATAGGAAGGGACAATAGTGCCCGATTTGATTGCTCCCGTACAAAGTGACAATCAATATCAATATGCTTTGTGCGTTCGTGGAAGACCGGATTTCGAGCAATGTGAAGCGCGGATTGGTTGTCGCAATGTAACATTATGGGCTTTGATTGATAAATGCCAAGAAAGTGCAAGAGCCCTTTAAGCCATTTAAGTTCACAGGTGGTGTGTGCCATAGCTCGATATTCTGATTTCGTGGAAGATAGAGAGACGGTGGCTTGCTTCTTAATTTTCCATGAGATGGGAGAAAACCCGAGGAAGGTAATGTAGGCAGTTATCGAGCGTCGGGTATCGGGACAAGCCGCGTAATCCGCATCGCAATAGGCATTGAGTGTAAGATACTGTCAGACCAAAAGAGAAGACCTTGGCCTGGCGAGTTTTTAAGGTACTTGACCACTTGAAGGGCGACATTCCAGTGATCCTTTGTCGGAGTATTCATAAATTGAGACAAGATGTGAACCGAGTAAAGAATATTCGGACGACTTATTGTTAAATAAACCAATCGTCCCACAAGGCGGCGGTATGGTTGTGGATCATTTAAGATAGTAGCGGTGGATGAGCCCAATTTGTGATTAGGTTCGATCGGGATGGAGACCGGCTTAACCCCGAGCAGACCCGTTTCGTGTAAGATGTCGAGGGAGTATTTTCGTTGAGAGACTAATATCCCGGTTGTATTTCTTGCAATTTCGATTCCAAGGAAATATTTAGGCAACCCGAGATCCTTCATTTTGAAGCAAGAACTGAGATACCCTTTGAACTCGCTGATCATGGCGGAATTATTTCCACAAACAACGAGGCCGTCGACATAAATTGGCAGTGTTCATAGAGAATAAAGAGTGATCGTATGGACATTGTCGGAAGCCATATTTGAGCAGCGCGGAAGCCAATTTCGCATACCAACACCATGGAGCCTCTTTCGGGCCGTAAAGAGATTTTCGTAGGCGACAAACTTGACCATTATTGGCCGAGGTGAAGCCTGGAGGGGGACGTATATAGACTTCTTCGAGTAAGTCACCATGAAGGAAGGCATTATGAACATCCATTTGATGGAGAGTCCATCCTTTAGCGGCAGCAATAGCGATTAGAGTACGAACTGTCACAAGCTTGACGGTTGGAGCAAACATTTCGTTGTAATCCACACCTTCGACTTGGCAATTCGCATGACTACTAAGCGAGCTTTATATCGTTCGATTGTTCTATCGGCATTATATTTGATCTTGTATACCCATTTGGAGCCGATTGTCTTTTTACCGTGAGGAAAAAACTCAAGAGACCAAGTTTTGTTTTGCTCAAGAGCGTCAATCTCGAGTCGCATAGCTTCCCTCCATTCGGGTACCTGCATAGCATCATTAAACGATCTAGGCTCGTGGTGGTTAGTCACGTCCGACAAGAAAATTTGATGGTTAGGAGAAAATTTTGAACTATTAACAAATTTAATGATTGGAAACCTCGTACCTGAAGACGATGATGATGAAGTGAGATAGTGAGATGAGGGACGTGTCTTGGGTTGAACAAAATCCTTTAAGTTCGAGTTCGGTATTTTCAAACGATGACCTCGACCCAAGATAGGTGGGTCGGTAGAGGTGTTGGTCGTGGGATGGTCAGTGGCAGTCTTTGGTTGTGGTGATGAGGGAGAGGTCGAGGTGGTTGTGTCGGAGGTTGAGGGAGTGGTAGAGGGTGAGTTCGAGTTAGGGGTGAGCTGATCATGGGGTTGTTGGATGAGGATGAGTTGGTCCACGGGTGTAAAGTCGTCGGATATGAAAGAAGATGTATGACCATTGTCATCGTGAGAGTCAAGATTTTTGTAAGGGAAGGTGTTTTTAATAAAGACCACATCACGGGATGCAAATTAAGTCCCCGTGTCTAAATCGTAGAGACGCCAACCCTTTTTTTCCAAACGGGTATCCAATGAAAATGCATTTACAACTGCGGGATGCAAACTTGTCATGGGAACGATTTATATTTTTCGCATAACAGAGACAACCAAAGACACAAAGATTTTCCATCGGTGGAATTTTGTTAAAAAGCATTTCGTAAGGAGTTTTGAAGGAGAGGGGTCGGGGTTCGATTGATTAAATGAACGGCACTTAGGACACACTCGCCCCAAAAGAAAATAGGTAAGTTGGCTTGAAACAGGAGAGCACGAGCAACATTAAGAATGTGTCGATGTTTGCTCTCAACCCGCCCGTTTTGTTGGGGTGTGTCGACATTGGAGGTTTGAAAAATGATGCCATTGGTATTAAAAAATGAGTAAGACTTGTAAATTCCGAGCCATTATCGCTACGTAAAATTTTAATTTTCTTGTGAAATTGGTGCTCCATTATAGCGAAAAAATTTATTAAAGTTTGTTGAGTATCACTTTTATGTCGTAAAAGATAAACCCAAGTGGATCGGGAAAAATCATCGACTAGAGTTAAAAAATATCGAGACCCACATGACCCGTTTTCGGAATATGAGCCTCAAAAGATCACAATGAACGAGATTAAAGTGATGACAGTCATTTACATGCGATGCAAAAGGGTCGATTCTCAGTGACGGGGGCAGAGCCATTGTGGTTTTGGGAATCCCGCCCTCCCTTATTCTGGTTTTCGCGTCCCCCAGTTGATGGTTGAGGTTGATTATAGGCACGAGAGGCAAACGCCATAACATCGGAATTGGGCTCATTAATAGTTCGAGTTAAATTACGAATACCTTCCTCTTGTAACAAACGATTATAAATAATATTGAGATCAGAAAAGGGGTGATACCGAGTATTTAAGAGCGAGCGTTATCAAACCTTACATCGAGACCGAGTAAGAAATTTCGAGCCCGCTTCTTCTGCCGCCGGGTATCCATCATTGTAACCCAGTCACAGTGACATGGGTTACATGAGCACAATGGAAAAGGATCGTATTGAAGCAGATCGTCCCATAAAGTAATTAGGCGACCATAGTACGCCATCAAAGATTCCGTCGGGCCTTGACGACAAGCAAGTAGATACGCCTCCAACTGATAAATTCTAGGATCGTTGCCCTGATTGAACCGAGTTTGCATATCGGTCCAGATTTGAGAAGCCTCGGTTCAGGTTGAAATTTGGCGTCGAACAGCGGGTATGATGGAGTTGAAAATCCATCACATCACCAGGGCATTGGTGGCACGCCAGGAGGAGAACGTGGCATCAGTAGCGGGGGGTTGTTTAATAGTTCCGTCGATATACCCTTCTTTGCCTTTCGTAATGAAGGCTAAATAAAAGGAGCGAGACCATTCGTCGTAATTAGTCCCGTCTAACGAGATATTGGTGATATTCGTTCCCGTGTTTTCAATGTGAATAAGGGAATAAGATGGTGGTTTGGTAGTATCGACAACTTGATTATCGGTATTCATCATCGGAGAATAAAAAATTAAAAAACAATTTTCGAAAAGAAAGCCGGCAGGAAACCTAGCTCTTTGATACCATGTTAGACGAGAGACAATTGATAGATGATGAATGAATGTTCTTATTATTGAATTGTGTTTCAACAGGGTATACAATCAACCTATTTATACTAAATATGCAAGCGATTACGAGAAAGAATAATCTAAATATGAATATAATATGTGCAAGCTAAACTGGGAAACAATTTCATTCCTTGAATGAAATATATGTTGCGTGATTTGCTTGATATGCGCAATCTTCGTGTAACGGCTAAGGATATCCGTCGTATAGTCCAATAAATCGAAGTCGACTAGACTCGATCTTATAATGATCTATGACTTGCAAAACCCGATTAAGGCTGGCGTGAAACAGAGCTGACTCATCCCCTACCCGAATCGACCTGATACATGCTTTGACCTCACCTCACCTGATCTATCGACTCAGTCTAACAGATTACTCGACCTAAATGATAGCCATAAATTGACCCTATAAAGCTAATAAACCGAAAGTTGTCCCGAGTCGAAAAAATAACTCGATCTTTAACTCGAAATATATTTCCGCCATAAATGAAAAGTCAAGATGATAAATACCAAAATAAACCTGACATTATGGACGACTTTTATAAAGCGTTTAAAATTAACTAACCCTATAAAGTCGCTGATTAATGACCATAACTTAACTCAAACTGGTAAATAAAATAACGAGAAAAAAATTGATGGAATAATAACCTGATGTGAGAAACCAAGCAAAGCTCGCCCCAAACTCGACTAGACCCGATAAATTATCATAATTCCCCAAGACCCCAACCAGATAATGACTCGACCATAAATGAGCCTCGTTATGACCCGACCCGACCCAAACCCAACCCGACCCTACCTGACAAGTCTATCTAAACGACCCAATTTGACAATGACTCGAACCCGGCCTGGCGTGAACCCAAGCTAAGAATTGGGACGACTAACCCGACGACTCATAAGCAACATGAACTCGACTCGGAAGTAGTCATGACCCCTATTATGACCCAAATCCGACATGACCCCCCAAAATCTGACCTGAACGATCCGATTGTCTTCAATAAACTATCTTTTCATTCTTCATATTTCCGGAGTAATAATTTTTAGAAATTTAATTGCCTCAAATATTTAAGTTTGTATAATAAAAATAAATCCATCACATCACCAGGGCATTGGTGGCACGCCAGGAGGAGAACGTGGCATCAGATGATCTTCCATCAAATATTTAAGTTTGTATAATAAAAATAAAAATAAGGCCTCGTACTATTATATTTTCTGGACACTTATAAAGATGATCTTTCATCTTTATTCTACCGATGTGGGACATGGGTTTGCACCCTAACAATCCTCCCGTCAAACCAAGGACCATCATCTTGACTCGGACCTTGACCTCTACACATGCATATCGAACATCCTCTGCATCCAATATACCCTGGACCGGGTCCGTCACTTCAGAAGTCCTAGAACACAAACGGTCTTTGGCATCCAACCTGGAAAGGACCCACCAGACCTGTGGCACCCAATCTGATACCCAATCTGATAAGGGTCCACCTGATCAACAGTTCTAGTACACAAATGGTCTTTTGTCCCACAAGACCTATGACGCCTTTTATCCATTTAACCCTGGACCGGGTCTGCTCAAGGACTCGCCCCGAGCTAGGAGTTCCATGCCTTACAGTGTACAACGAACCTTGGGCTCTGATACCACTTGTTGTGCGGAAGCGTGAATATCCCGTGTTGGGCCTCTGCTGCATCTGTGTCCACAACCCATAATAGTACAATATTGTCCGCTTTAGGCCAAGCCCTCACGGATTTACTCTTGGGCTCCTTCCCAAAATGCCTCGTACTATTATATTTTATAGACACTAATAAAGATGAGGTTTCATCTTTATTCTACCGATGTGGGACAAGAGTTTGCACCTAACAATAGTAAAATAGCTCTTAACACTTAAGTTAACTCTTATAAGAGTATTTTAAACTCGGTATGATTAGCTACTTTCCGAGTTCGTGTTCAACTTTCGTAAGTTGAACGTAAGTGATTTCTTTAATAAAGGTCGAACTTAATAATGTGTGATCAGACACGTGAAATGGAGTATTTTAAAGGCTCTTTAATTTTTCTTGGTCAACAAAGAGATGAAATATGAAAAACTATGTATAGAAAGATTGGAAAGTATGGGTTGCCGAAAGAGAGCACATTAGAGAGAATCATGAGAATGAAAATTGTAAGATGCACGCATTTAAAGTAAAAGAGTTTAGTGTTTGACCTCCTTGAGCACCATCAAAAATAAAATAGAAAATGTACCCTTCTCAAAATAGAATATAAAACTATGATAAATTAATTAATGATTGGATTTTAAGTCTTGTAGCTGAATTAGTTTAGTTGGTAAAATTATAAAAATGGTGCATTGGTGTTCATAACGTGACTTAACTAGATTATCCGAATTTAACAGCATTGTAATATATAATAGCTAAATTTGATTAATCAAACAACGCGAGCATAAAACTAGTAGTTCTTCATAATATTATGGATCATTACACTAATTAGGAAAATCGGGTATATATATAGCTAATAATAGGAGATTAGGAGATGAGAGTATAGACCATAAACGAAGAGAGTTGTTAAACTATCCCTTCTAATATTTTCATGGTATTAATTCTAACCTTTTTATACGAGTTTATAATATTACATTGATTATCAATTTTAATTTACAATAGCGGTATGATATTTTGATTAAAACTACTTATATATATTTATTTTTTAGGAGAATGTGAGTGTTCTTATCTTGAGTAGGTCATAGGTGGTTGTATAACAACTGCGAGAAACATTTTTTTTTCATCCAGGTAATTGTCGTACTTTTAATGTTACTGTTAATTAACACTATTTCTCATATGAGATGGTCTAATAATAATCTTATTTGGTTGTATTATTTGGTTGGTGGATTTGACCTTATATATAAGGCATGTTGGTTGGTTCTATCCTTATAGTAGATGTTTGATTGATTTGGTCGATGGATTTGACCTTTGTCTATAAGTGTTTTATGAGGTAATTAACCAAAAACAAATTCACTAGTTAATTATTATTGTTGTTATTTACTTTTACATTTATTTTGTTGATTATGGTTCTGTTGCTTTGAGAAGATAGGCGCGCCACGCGTGGTCTCCTAACATATGAAGTATAGATTTTGCACAAAGTCTTACTTTTAATGGTCAGTCACAAGTTTGTGATGACTTACAAATTACAATCGATTCAAGTAATGTAAAAAAAAAAAAAGAATAGTTGATTTTGTAACAAAAATTAATTATGAAGTAACAAAAACAAAAAGATAAAAATAATTTCTTAATAGTTTTAACTTCTAAGTATTAGGGTCCACATAAACAATAGTCAAGTCCATTCAGTAATTAATACTATCTTATTTCATTAGTCAACTCGATCAATTGGTCTAAACTTGTAAGTCTATAATAAGAATTATTAAAGTACATGGGAAAAGCCGGATGGAAGTAGAGCACGAAAGTTGTTCCAAAGAATTTAATAACCCCATATATACTCCATAATCCCTCCGTCCCGATCATTTTTTATAAATAAAAAAAACCACAAAGAATGGCATAATATTTTAGTGAATTAATTATAAAAACGAAATAAATCAATAAAAATAAAAGCATATCAATTGTGATTGTCTTTTGATTTTGGAGTGGATTATCGAAACATATTCGATTCGTGAAATCTTGCATATGATGTGGAGTGATCGTGCCATGATATGAAAGTATGAAACAACTGAAAATGACAAGCTAAATATACTTTGAATGTGAATCTCTCAAAAGTAGAAATCAAAGAAATATAATTTCGCTTTCAGTTAGTCTCTTATAAGCCGATTTCTCATAATTATTGAGTGAAATGAATATCACTCTCAAGAAATCATGATCTTAGCGGAAAAGTAGTTACGAAGCTAATTTATTTTAAGAGTACAATTACGAATGTTTGTATTTTGTTTTTCGCTTAATTAGCTGATAAAGTGTTATTCTTAAGGGTTGATGGAGTATCAGTGTTTAAACAAGAGTCCGTGACTCTTAACCACTAAGCTCAAGGTACAAATGATATAAAGTGTTATTCTTAAGTGTAAACAGTAAACACGTTAGCATCCAAATCCATCAAGTGATTTCCTTTAAAAAAAAAATGAAAACGAATAGTAGTTAGGTAAAATGTGAATTGATAAAAGTGGAATTGAAATAAGCGGAAAGAATGAAACAATAGTAATCTTGTGTCTATAACAAGCAACTTTATTAAAAAATAAAATAAAACAACGATAAAGTCTTGCGTAACACGAAGTATACGTCTTAAATCTTAAAACAGGTCAGATACTACTACATGGTGATAATAAAGACATAACTAAAAACATTTTCTAAGCAACTTATCATGTGATTTTTATATATTTGACCCGTCTTAAACTTAAGACGGATAGTACCCGTCTTTACTGATTGTGGAATGGTAGTCTTTTACATCAGTTGTCACAATATTGCCCGTCAATCAAAAAGCCTAAATGTTAGTAGTGGAGCTCCAAAAGCCTTTGCTTTAATCATACTTTCTCTTGAAGCTTCTCTTGTCCCACCACCTTCATTTAGTGATTGTAAGTTGTAACTTATGCTTATTAGCCTTACAAGTTACAAATCTATAGATTTTCACTAATTCTTGTTTCAGATGGACACATTTCGTCTTATTTTTCAGATGGACATAAGTGATCATTTTATAGTTAAATGTAATCACAATGGTATAGGCAGTGTTACAACTTATGGTAACTGGTTTTTCAATAGTGGTCACATTTAACTGTAAAATGGTTACAAAATCCATCTTATTATTTCAGACCAAAAAGGCTCGTCTGAAGCAAGACGTACTGATTTTTTTTATTATAACTTTCAAATGATTATAATTCCCGAATACTTCGAGCACTTAGATTAATTGGTACGAGACTAAATCAACAACTACTTGATTTTTAAGCCGGTTAATTTGTCTCCAATTAGTGAGGAAGGACTTTCCTACATTTTTCAACATTAGTAAAGGTCAAATATCTCATAAGTAGGCCCGTAAGGATGGAGTTTAGTGGTTAAAACTTTGGTAAAATTATCAGGATCAATTTTGTGGAGCATTTTTTGCCTGAGTCCATATCTTATAGACTTCGAGTCTGTCACTCTCGGATGGCTTACCTGGTATACGTGGTTTGCAGGTTATCACATATACCCGAGGGTTTACCCAGTGCGCACCGAAAGTAGCGGCTGCGGGTTCCCTCGGCAAAAAAAAAAAAAAAAAAAAAGTAGGCGTGGTCAAACGTTCAGGCCGACCCGGCCCGCCCATCGGGTTGTTATTAACAAGCCAGCCCAACCCGTGTCTTGCCCGGCCCAACATGTCAAAAACTAGGGTCGGGCCCCATGTCGAGTAAATGTCGCCCTCGACCTATCCTCAACCCCGAACCGCCTTAACCTGCTCTCACACCAATTCCGAGTATAGCCTTTGAAGGCCCGTCTCGGCCTGTCCCTCCCACTAGGCCGTGTCCGGGTTCACAAAGCCTAGTCCGACCCTACCTTGGGCCAGCCCACATGTTTGACCAGCCCTAACCATAATCAGCCTAGGGAACATAGAAATTGTTTCTATTGCCTATGCTGGTCGACACTAAGAGTCGAGTCTAACGAATCAACTATACTTGCCTACTTCGCAACGAGCCTACACTACGGTGCAAAAGCCTACATAAAAGAGTGACGATTGCGTTTTTTACTTCGTAGATCACACAAATTCTATTTTGGTACCAATAGGTTCCATGTCTTCGTGAGAGCACACGCAGCGAGAGGATTATACAATATTGTTGACGGTGGACGTCCCAGTTTACGGACAAAACAAAAAATAGGTTCCATGTGTTTATCAACCCTATTCTTCAACAGTAGTGTGTGTGAATGTGGTCACAACTGACGACGATATTCATACACAAGAAAATCCAACCCATCGACCATGACAAATATATTTTTGGACAAGCAATGAATGACAAGGACCATGTCATAATTAGCTTCCATAATTGAGACGGAACGACAAATATCATTGGACGATTTACTACTCGAATCCAAAACTAATTGACGAGTCCTAATTCCTACTCAAGATCGACAAATATCATTAGACAATTTACTAGTCGAATCCAAAACTAATCGACAGTACTAATTCTTACTCAAGGCGGTCAATTTACTAGTCGAATCCAAAACTAATTGACCGACATTCAACATCCAAAAGTAAGAAAAAGAGAAATATTTGAAATCGGTCAATATCTCAGTTCAAAATGTCAAAAAAAATTTCGACATTATTTTGTCGTCCAGGGAGGTTTTTCAATTTTCTCTGGAGCCTGGACTCCGCCATAGCAAATGTGGAAGGAAAAGACGGTTTTAGTCTCAGGAATTACTCTCTCATAAGAACAAGGTCGAATGCAGGGAACCATATACCAGGAAACATAAACAAGATAGTACTACATAAAACAAAGATAGATTGTTCAAAGAGTAACAACTCGAAAAATAAAACTCTTAAAAGCACAGGAGTTCAAGTCAGCATTGCTGCATGGTAAATACATACAGAAAATATAAGGCTTCGAAACACAGAACGAAAGTCGACGACCTAGAATTTACCTATATACCCCCACATGACTCCATCTGAATGATAAGTTGTTTCTGACACCGCCTCACGAACAGATGACCCTGAAAACCAAACAAGCAGACTCAATCACTGAAAACTACTGAAATACGAAGATGAGGTGTCGGATAACAGAAACTAACATGTTCTCTTATTTACAAAATTGCCAGCCAAGGTAATCCCGAGTAGCTCAGAAGACTCCCTCAGTCATGCTGGGGAAATCGTCAAAGCTCCAAAGATCGATCAGGTTCATGCCATCCTGGGTATTATCTCCGGCAAGGAAAGTATCCAATGCCCAATTCTCATCCAGGGCAGGTATCTCTAAGAAGTTCGACTGGAACTCAAAACCAACATCTGACAGCTCTTCTGGCAGGCCTTTTCCAGAATTACCCTCAACAGGAACAGCATTTCCTGAGTTTGATTTCAGTTTCTTGTTTGTGTTTCCATTTTCCAGAACTCGGGTTTCTTCATTTTCATTTTCGAGGGCAGCCGCGAGAAATGATAAGATTTCAGGGGTTTTGGGACATTCAAAAGAATTACTATTTCCATCAGAAGGGACTGTCAGAGTCTGGGGTTTCTCTTCCACAAAAGACGAGTTGTTGAAGAAGTGACCGTCAGAATTGGTCATGACATTGGAGTTTTGGATCACAGGCACAGCATAAGGGGTAGCACTCGGGTTTGTTCTGGAAGCAGACTTCTGAGACCCGACTTTGACAGTACGCCGAGCAGAAGATGCCGAAGATTCCTCAGGAAAGTTAACCTTGGCCTTCTTACCACGGATCCTCCGTGCTTCAGCATCATAAGCTCTGGCAGCTTCTTCAGCGGTGTTGAATGTTCCTAGCCAAACGCGGACTCCTTTGCTCGGATCACGGATTTCAGCGGCCCACTTGCCCCAAGGACGTTGTCGGATACCACGGTACTGATTCTTTCTCTTTCGGGTGGATGGTTTGTCAGCTTGGGCATTGACCTCTGTGGGCTTCAATTCTTTGCAGACAGAAACAGAAAAGATAAGCTAACAGATTAAAAATTGGCATCGAAAGTAACTAATTTCACTGAAAAGTTGGCAACTCACGCTAGCAGATGAGAATAAAGTCATTCGCTTAGAAAGATTTTCTTTTATCATCGAGCAAGAATGTGCTAAATTCATGTGGCATAAATCCTTGTAAATTTTTCTATGATATACGAAATAAATCAGAAGATGGTGTGCCAAAAAGGCCAACACAAACATGATCGTCAAGAGGAACTTTTCCGAAATTTAACTCCTATTTCCAACGACTTCCAACATCGAACGTTAACATCCATTTCAGAAATCAATTATAGTAAATCATATGCATGGCTCAACGCCTCAACTACAAATGTAATTCCAGGAGAAGGAACAACCAACGATTAGAACGGACCAAGAAAGTACAATAGAAATCACCATATCACAAATCCACATTAGAAACAGTAAAGTAATATAACCAGTTTACACATAACGCCATTCCTAAATTGCTTGTACCACTGGATTACGTCCTCGGAAATTCAAGTTCTTTTTATCCTACACTCACATATGTTAATGTTATCACTCCCCTATAATCAACACCATATCATGACTTTCCCCCTCGATGATATAAGAGCCTTGCAAAACTCTTGTACTCTGAATTATTTACGGAAATAAACTTGTTAAACGAGACGTGAAAAATAGAAAAATGCTAGCTGTGAACAACCGCAAATTAACACTTTTCCGTGTATTCTTGGATTTGAATACATAGATTAACCAACAATTCAGAAGAGAAAAAAAAAAGTGTCAAATAAAATTCAAGGGATTTTTCATATATCAAGATGGACCTACCCACCCACCCACCTAAAACTAACAAAAATCACCTACTCCCTCCGTCCCGGTCATTTGTTGTTCTATTCCATTTTGGGGTGACTCAGTCAATTCTAGTCCTTTCTATTTTAGAATTGTATTTGATGATCAATTTGATCATTCGCACCCAATTTGGTCTACTTGTCATTTTATAATTGGCCCCCTCCTCTTTCCTTGATTTTTGTGCCAAAACCGAAGGACAACAATTGACCGGGAATGAGGGAGTAATATTTTTCAATGGTAGGATGAATAATTGAATGAATAAAATCATTAGTAAAAATTGACTAAAAAAATTACATGTACTAGTAAAAATTGACTAAAAAAATCCACATAAACTAATTTTCTACCCTTGTTAGGTTAATTGACCATTAACAAGAAGGAAAGAAAATAATCTAAGACAAAATAAGAAGCTAGTCAAATGAATTTCATGTCCTTGTAAAAGTAATGGACAATGACAACCCAAAAATTCAATGAAAATCACAAATTCAAAGATCAAATAAATTGATAACTAAAATGGAAAATTAAATACTAAATCATCCCATTTTAAGTTTACAAAAATAATTAATAAATAAATTGATAATTAAAGGGAAAATTAAACATAAAATCATCCCATTTAAGTTTGCAAATTTAATTAATAAATTTGGGGAAGATGGAATTAAAGGGCTTATGAAATCAAACATAAAGATCACAACTTTGTTCTTCAACCTAACATAAACATAAACAATCACAACAAATTTACTTCAATTAACCATAAAGATCATAACTTTATTCCATAGAAATAATAATTAATCAACACCTTTAATTTCCGCCCAAATCATTTGTTTACTTTTGAGAATACATGACAAATTATAAAAAGATAAACAAATGACCAGGACGGAATCATTTTTTTACTTTTGATTAAAAGATAAACAAATGACTGGGACAGACGGAGTACTCAAAAAAACAAACAAGTATTCCTATTGTCTAAATCATTTGTTTACATTTGATTAAAGTACGTCTAACAAAGAATAAACAATTAAACAAATGACTGGGACGGAGGGAGTAACCCGAAACAAAAAAAAATTAAAGAAGAAGGATGAGTATACCATTGGAGAAAGGAGCAAAAGAGTTGATCTTTGGTTGAAAAGAGGGCTTAACCAAAACCTTATCATCAACATCAGAAACATCAGAGACATCATCTTTAAACTCAAGAAAATCAGCCTCAAATTTAAAATTATCAGCAGCTTCATCATCATCAAGAACACCACCACCATTGATGGATCTCAAAAGCTTAGAACAATTAGTGTTTTTGATACCCAAATCACCATTTTTAGGATTTGGCCAAAGAAAATTAACATCAGATTTGTTAGATGGAATTTCTGGTCTGTAAGTTGAAAGAATTGCACCACCACACATGATGATTTGTTGCTTTGATTTTGCTGATTTTGTGAGGAATTTTGTTGAAGTTGTAAGAAGGTTTGTTCAGGGGACAGGTGGGCTTATATATAAGAGGGGGTAAAGGGTAAAAGGGTAAAAGGGGTAAGGTGTGTGACTCGTGTGAGGTCTCATTTTTGTGACCGTGTGGGTGTGGCTTGCCTTGTAGTCCCGTGTCTCCTTTTGTCCGAGTTACTTTTCGAGTACCGACTCTCAATAACTTAGTGACATAAATAGGGCTGGGTATCTGTCCAAAATTAGACCGAACTGAAACCAGAATCGTCTAAAATCTAGGATCGGATTATAAAAATTCCGGACCGGTATCGGACCTGAAAATTTTCGATCTTAGACCGGGATTAATTTTTCATACCCACTTTTTCAAATTCCGGTCCATAAATCTGGACCGATTGGACCGGGTTAAGTATGCCTTCAATGTATTTTTAATTAATATTTCAAGGAAAAAAATAAAATAAAAGTAATTCAGGTCTTTTCAATCCAAGACCGGACCAGACCGGAAATTCGAAATCCTAAAAAATGGTGGACCGGAGATCGGAAAAATTCCGGTCCAAACCGGTCCATTTTTTCGGTCTAGACCGAATGTTGCCCACCCTAGACATGAATCTCTTGCGAAAGAGTTTCTGATAAATTTACTGGAAGATTAATTAAAGTTTGATGTAAAAATGACATGCAAAAGCAATAAAATGGGTATCTAATTATCTATAATATAAAAGGCCGCACTAATAAAAATGATCACAATCTAATAGGGGTGGATATAGGATTTTACTTGAGGGAGGGTACAGAGTTTTTTCTTTTTTTTTTACTAAAAGAATGTTTGTGTTGGGTTCCTTATGTTGATGATAACATGCCCATTTGATTTGTGTTATCTTAGTTTACCTTTTCAGGATTAATGATGTAATCAAGCTTGGATTAAGAAGTGTTGAAGTTGTTATTAATCCCTTTGTAATTAGTCGTGTGTCATCTAATGTACAAGTGAGAAAGTTAAGTATATTAGAGTAATAGAAATTGAAATCCAGACGATCATTGCTTTTACACGCAAAACAAATTGTTTGGATTATGCCACAACTCAAGAAACTTGAAGTCCCTTTTATCTTTCAAAAGCTTTCACGTGATTATCATTTTACAAAGATAAAAATCAGATTTTTATTAAGGAGGTAGTATCCAATAAAGAGTGGTTTGAATTATTCAAAATGTTTCCTCTTTATGCAAATTCAATCCTTTGGTTTTTAAGAAAACAAAAGTTGCTTTTTGCCATATTTGTGTTAACTTGTCATCATGTGACTTGTCTCACATCCTTTGTTTTCTGAAATTGCATGAGCATTTAAGGTTGTCTTTCAAACCTTCTTTCTCTATTCCTTCCTTTGCAAAAGACTCCTTTTTGGTGCAAGTTATTAGGTGGTTGCTATTGTCCTTCACATGTGAGGTCTTTGACCCTTCAAAACCCTAGCAACCCCTTCACTCACCTCCTCTATATAAACCGTGCATCCTCCTCATTAAATCCCCAAGACTTTCTGAATTAATTCTTTCATGTTTTGCAAAGTGTTTTTAAAGATTAAAAATCGTGTCTTTTGCAAAATCCTTTTAAAAGTCTTCAAGTGTCTTTCAGTTTCTACAGTCGTGGCCACTGTTGCTTTTCTATACTAAACTCTCTTGCTTAAAAGTGTTGATCTTGTAAAAGTTGTCCACCTCTATTCTTTGTTAAGAATGTGTTAGTGGAAACTTGATCCTTTACATTTTAAGTGTGTTAGTAGAGTTTAGGACGGAGTAGTCTTTAACTCTTGACAACCGGAGTAGGTTGTGAGTTGTTGAGTTCTAGAACGGAGTAGTTCTTTAACTCTTGGCAATCGGAGTAGATTGCGAGTTAGCTTGTCTAGAACGGAGTAGTTCTTGTACTAGCTTTGCAACCGGAGTAGGTTGGCGTCTTTTATTACAAGGGTCTTTTAGTTTTCGGAGTAGATCACTAAAGGAAAGTAATAAAATGGTAGATTGGACGTAGGCACTTGAGTTTCTTGCCGAACCAATTCAAAAATCTCGTGTTCAAGTGCTTATCTTATTTCCGCTGCCTTTTTACTTTGTTTGTTTGTTTTGTTTCGCTTAAACATAGAAGTAACAGTTCATCATACTGTCGCATTTGGTCTGCAGTAATATTCCACAAACTGAGACAAATAGATACAGTCAGAACGATTGTTGCTTTCATACTTCAGCAAACATTCATCGTGATACTTGTTCAATCTTTCAATATTATTCAAAGTATCCTCAAATCTCTTTTGTTCACTTAACTCACTTTAATCCAATAAAGTTGAAGTTAAATTTTTAAAAAGAGTACCTAATTCACCCCCTCCCCCTCTTAGGTACTTGAATCCATAAACTCAACAGTTTGATTTTGCATTTTTTTTCCCCAAAAAATAATCTCTTGGTAGGATTTGAACTCTGGTCTTGTTTATAAAGTAAAGCTTCAACTAGAGCTGACAAGAAGTATGCTTGTTATATAAACATTTACTCTCCGTCTCTCTCATTTGTTTATCTTTGGTTTTACAACAAATATCAAGAAAATGGAAAAGACCGTTTATGGGTGTTGTTATTAAGCGACAAATGCACAATAAATTGTTTGAATCATCAAATTACTCTTAACAAGTATTCATAATATAGAAAAGTAAACAAATGACTAAAATATCTATAAATGGAATAAGTAAACAAATGACCAAAACAAATAACATCAAATCTGTATTTTATTGTTTTTACAATTAGGAATTTGTAGTGTAAGTGACTTTTTTTTTTTAGTTTCGGTTTATCGTTGTAAAAAAAAGTAACTAATATCATTTAAAAACGTCATATACCTGCTACTATTAATCAACTACTACGTAGTATATATTTATGTTGTCAGAGTTACTTTTCTTCATTCTATTTTATATATTTTTCGATTTAAATGACATTATGTATTACCATATCTTGTGGAGATAATTTTCGGGTGTGTATTCATTATATGTCGACATCCTCAAATGCTGAAATGAGTGTGATTTTCTCCTTTTTAATATCTCATTTTTCTTCAAAGAAGTAAAGTTTGATTTTGTGTCAAAAATAATTACAAAATATTTTAGTATTATAGGGTGCTTTTTTTAAATTTTATGTTTTATTTCTTGATTTTAATGTTTCACTTTTATTTGTTAGAAATTTAAGCTAAAAAGACTACTTATACGCATTCATTTATGACAGTAGGAGTAAATGACTCATTTGTCATTCGGATGTCCATTTTACTACGCATCGACCGTTCTATGTTGTCATTTACGTCAAATGCGTTTAGAGGTTGCTTGTAGAAATGTACCCCATTTTCCAATATAACAATATTCACACTACATAAAAATGCATATTCGACGAACTTATATGCGAATTTTGAAATAATAGGTAAAAGTTACGGAGTACAGTACTTCTTTGTTTTTATGTTGGTGAAAAGTATCGGCAATTTTGTTGCTTTTGTTACGTAAAACACGCGTTATTTATGTTTTTCGTTGTTAAACCCAGAAAATTCGCGCAAAAGTTGCAACTAATCTTGCGTAAAAGTACTTGAAGCGTTTTCTTAAATGAAGCGAATCTAAAATATAAATTCTAAAAGCTTATCGTTAAATGCATCAATTATTAAAGGCGGTATACGACAGTATTAATAAGTTCTACTATGAGTTGTCAGATCGATTGTCGTCATGTTAATGAAGCGGCGAAACTAAATTACAAGTTGTAAAAGCTCATTATTTGACGCATACGTATATCTGATAATATTATTAATTTCTTCTGTTAGTTCTCATTATGAGCCTATGGTTGTCGTCATGCGAATGAAATGAAACTAAATTACAAATTCCAAAAGTTTATCAATAAATGCATTAGTATAATACTCCCTCTATTTTTTTATATATGACTTTCTCACATTTCGAGACACTGCCTTCTCTCTTCAATATTTCTTAAAATATAAAACTAAATATTATGATATGTATACTCATATGAAAGAGTTTTTCGTAAAGAATTTAATGGTACCATTTTTATATTTTTTGAACAAATATATTTTTGTAAATATTAAAGTCAAAGACTTACCTCGTAAATGCAAAACGTCATATATAAAAAAGTGGAGGGAGTATATACCAACAAATTATTAAGTTTTACCGTTAGTTGATTTTCTGAGTTCCGACGAATTATTAAATTTTACCGTTAGTTGTCAGATTAACGGCAATCATTAACTATGAATCAAATTCGATCACATATATTTTGTCGATTGTATTTAATTAAAATTGATTATCTTTCTTTTATGCAAATATATTCTATCCCTTTTTATTATGTCACACCTATTTTTACTCACACGCTACTTCATAACCAACTCTTGTTTGTAAAGCTTATGCGACTAATAAAGTGTTTTGATCTTCAATTATACTCCATATGTATTAACGAATCTATCGATTCGATCATACACTCCATCAAATCAAAGTAAACTTTTGATCCTAACAACATTACTTATACTTTTACAAACAATTAATGGTGATTAATGAAATCGATCATAATAATAATGGAAATGCATGCAGATAATAAGCAATAGTCTAAAAATCACATGAACATTGTGACACAACGTTATAAAGTAACGTCCAATAATCTGGAGGCTTGATAATTATGCCATGCATAGTGCATTCTGCCATGTGTTAACATTTGATACTTTCCTGTGTTTTTTAGAGATTTTAACTTTGAAACTGCAGCTAATATTCCATCTTTTCTGGCTTTATAGCTAACCTACAAAATTTGTATTTGGTTTATGAAACAGAAAAAAAGTATTGTATCCCTTAGCTTTTGATATTCGTCAATGACTCACTCAATGAGCTATATATATTACTTTTTTTTTTTTTACGAGGTATGATTAACCTCTTAAAATTGAATCTAACTTATTTTATTCTTTCGGACGTGATGCGTTAAGTTAATACTGAAATATATAATGTTTTTCTTTTTCTTTTTTGATGACGAGGGGGTTGAATCCCCGGGCCTATGCATTCCCGCACCACCACATGAACCATGTAAGCCACCCCTTCGGGAGCTGCAGTGGCCAAGTGATCATCGCCCCAGCTGGTAGTCGAACTCGGGACCTCTCAACTCCTGCATTTCTGCAAGTTTCAAAGTTTAACCGAACCTCGTCTATCAAATGACATCAAATTTGTATTTGATTGTGTGTACAATTTTTAAATGTTTAATTTTTTCGTTGAATCATGAATACTTACGAATTTCCGAAATGATACCTATCAAGAAGCATCTGATTTTCCTAAATTACAATTGTCAATGATACATAGTACATCACATTAAATTATCGATTTATTGTGTAAAATTAAATAATCAAATTACTCATCCTATATATATATCCTAAAATGTCAAATGATATATTTATCTCGTGCCGGGCACATTCCCGAGTCCAACCATGAAGTATAAGGATCAAAAAACGACTAAAAATAGTCATGTGAGTGCACCAAGTCTCATGTATAGAGAAGCATAGCAATGTATACGTCCTTCATTTTGTTTTTGAACACTTTAATATGATAGAGATGTACACTTTTATAAAGAAAAACTTTTTATGACGAATCTAAGAATATTCCCGTATATTTTACCATTTTATTCGAGTATATAAATGAAACAGATGAAGCATATAGACTCTAGTAATAACTAAGTTATGACTTATGATTGAGCGTATAATTAATACGTTAGATCATATATATAGTTACATTGAAATCTGGAATTATTTTATATGTACATCAGTACTATTAGTCTAATGAAGCTGATGAACATAAAACTTTGCGGTATTAGTATTAAGTTATTAACTTTGTTTTCTTGTAAAAGAAAGAAACCATAAAACAATTTTTATTAGAGTATAAAATTGATCTTGAGACTCAAATCACCAGTTTAAGCTTTTGCTTGTCATGATTTCTTAATAGTTTTAACATAAAATTATTTTTAAGTACCAAAATCAAACAATCTGTTATGAAATATTATTATAAAATAGATGTCCATGTCTTATAAAATTGTAGAATATATTATCTTATGAAAACCTTATACATTGTATGTATATATATATTCCTCATAATGTCATAATGGAATAAGAAGATGTTCTGTCTCTCTTTTCTTCTTCCTATCGTACCTCTATAATTCTCCTTACTCTTTGTTTCACAACACGATATTATTAGTTGAGCTAATCCATATTCGATGTTCATGATTTTCTATATATGATAATATTCTAATGAAATGAAGTTACATGAATCCAAATGAAGTGGACAAATTGATCTAAATAGTTTTTCACATAAAGAAATCCAAATAAAATTTGAGCCACCAAATTAGTTTATTTTCACACAAACAAATAAATAATAATATGTTACATACTTCTAATTAATGTTGGATGCACATACATATCAATATCTTTGATTGATCAAGTGGCTATATATAAAAATATATACATGAAAATTATTGACAAAATCTATTATCAAGAAATGGTCACTCGAATATATTGTTGACTATATACTAAAAGACTAAAACAATTATTTACATAATTTTAATCATTTAAAATCATCAAGTTTCTCTTATACTTGAGCCTGCCTACCTAACTTATTTAGTGAATGTGACGTACTATTGTATGTATTGCACTAAGGTTCATGCATCTATTGACAAATTATGAAACAAAGCCGAGACTTCAGCCAGGACAATTGGACAAACAACGTGGTGTGATTTGCTAATTCTCAGTAAAAATAACACGTCAAGGGTTAACCAGAGATCTTATGTTCGAACTCTAAAAATGTAAATGTTAAAATTCACAAGAAAGAGCTTTACCGCTATAATAGTTCTACACTTCTACCCGGCTCAAATATGGACTAAACCAGATGATATATAAAAAAACGTATACTCGGGGGGTTACTTAGTGCGCACTCAAGGTAGCAGCTACGTATTTGAACAAGGGACTTATTGTACACAGTACACCGTACCCAGTGGCGGAGCAAGGATTTGAAGGGGCGAAATGGTTAAGACATCTCTGAACCCAAGATATAGATTACACCCATTCATGAGTAAGAATCATCTTCAATTCTTGTCCATTACGCCCGATAGGTTTTATATTATGCATTATTTCTCTTCAATGTCATAATCCATTAATTTTTAGTGATGACCGTTAAGTCATTTCAGAAAATAATCTGAATCGTTGAAAAGAAATGAATGTGAAAGTTAATTTATTTGAGAAAATCCAAATTACTTAATCATAACAATTTGTCTAGTTGGGTGTTATGCAAGAACATTGAAAAACCCTCAATTTCTCATCATTATCAAGAACCTTGAATACAATGTTCATTCTTCAACAATCTTCACTTCTAAGGGTAACCATTTCCAACAGTATCACTAGGGGAGATTCATTGCTTTTCTATTGCATACAATTGAACTAGTTTATCCCCTTAAAAGCTGCATGAAAATGGTAATAGAAGAATGCGTAAAATTATCGAAACTTGACTTGAGGATCCTTAATTCTACAAAAGCATAACAATTTTTTGGTTGGATTTGTATTCCAATCAACATAACCTTTGCAGGTATATCACCTGAAGTTCTACAAATAAATTTATAGCGAGTATTAAAAAGAACTCTCTAAGATAATGTTGATTCAACCTTCTTAATCGCGATACTCATCCATGAACTTCTCATGGAACGTTCTTATCCGTTCAACAATGGGTGGAATTTTATCTTCCGGAGGTAGAATGGTACCCCTAAAATGCCAAGTCCCCGGAGCCTACCAAAGAAAACGAAATCTAAAGGTTAGCAACACTGACTCATATGGTTAAATGCACTTATTTTAGTACAAATGTAATCTAAGACAACAAAGTAACTACATCGGCTAAGAACCTTTTTTTTTTACCGTTGCCCCAAAAAAAGACGATAAAGCAATTTTTGATCAACGAACCTAAATAAAAAAGAACATATACTCACCTGTCCAAAACCAGAACCAGGAACAACTACAATACCAGTTGCTTCCAGTAAGCGGCGAGCATAAAAGGCATCAGGAGCAGTCGGCACTAATGCAGCGGCTTCTATTGCCTTGTTTGGAAGATGGAGACGAGGAAACAAGTACATAGATCCCTCTGCTTTGTTGCATGTTACTCCTTCTAAACTATTGAATGCATCTTCTAATATCTGTCAATACAACCAAATCCTCTTATACAGTGGTCGCCTGTTGTTTAGGTATAAGCGCGATAAAGAAGGTCTGGTATCTAAATTACCTTAGCACGTCTAGTCAAAGATGAAAGAATACCGTCTTTCTCAGCACTATACGCTTCATAAGACTCGTCTCCAGCCTATTAAATAGCACACAGTGGCTTGTAAAATACATGTCATGAAACATTTCAAGCATTAAACATTTCAATATCGTAAGCAAGTACCTTTGGCGGGTTCATGACAAGACTGGCAAGAATTTGACCGGAAATATTTGAGCTACACATGTTGGCGGAAGCAAGTTTATAGAGTTGTTCCCTTATCTTGGTGCTAAATCCAGTGACTTCCATGTAACCTCCTCTTCTCCCACATTCTCCGTAATAACCTGAAAGTCATAATAATAATAATAAGAGAAATACTTTTGTTGATACTGCAGCCGTTTAAATTTTCAATAGACGAATTTCTGAAGGCGGTGTCCTATAAAAAAAACGCAGCATATCCAAGTAAGAAGTTACCTTTAGACACAGATTGAAACGAAACCAAGGCGATATCTTTCTCTCCGTACCCACAAGCACGCGCAATCTTCTTAAACGAGTGAAATTTCTTGTCAGAAACATAAACGTTTTCTTGGTACACCTGTTTTGAACAATATGACCCGATAAGTGACAGAATCCATAACACATCCTTCATTGCCGTATCATACTAGATATTAGCCTCATGAAAACAACTCACCTCATCTGCCAAAAGGACAAGACCCTCTCTGTAACAAAATTCGACAATTTGCTTCTGGTTTTCCTTAGCTAGAATCTGAAAGTCAGTTTCAGAAAGGTCACAAGACATTCTTAACAAACCAAACCTTGGGTATTTGGGTTGGGTATAACAAAAATAGAAAAAAAAAATTGTGCTCTTGAAAAACAAGCTCCGTCTAGTCGCCTACACAGCCATCAAGTCAAAATCAAAGGCACGCATGTGGTTATACCTGTCCAGTTGGGTTGCCAGGATTAATGACAACCAAGGCCCTGACAGTTATACCGTTAGACCTGGCATTATCCAATTGTTTTTGGAGTTCCGAAATCTCCAAGCCCCATCCCCTTGCTTCGTCCAGATAGTATGGGACCTGTTCAAGCCGCCATGACTCCATGAGCATTATAAAAAGCCGAGCCCATAATGTGGTCTGTGTCAATCGTAAACATACCAAAGTTCCACCATGGAGCGCAATCGTAGCAGAATACAAGGGATACTGTGGGATAGGGCACATGATTCCATCTTGCTCCGACCTTAATAGTAATTGCACCATCATGTGGATCTACATCAAAGAAAGTAAAAAATTAAATCCACCAACTCGCTTTAAGCTTAGTATTAGCCATCAATGTAAGAAGATACTTACCCCAGGGCTTGCTCCATCAGTCAAGAACAAATCATTTGCATTTGTCGGGAAACCATCACGTGCTTCAATCCCAGAAGCGATTGTTTCACGCAGACCCTTAATACCCTGTCATGTTGAACGAGCTAAAATTTTCAAAAACTCATTACCCTAATACCTCAATGGCGCGCATACATGTAACCAGTTTTTCACACTCAGTCCTCCGACAACCAATAAACAATATTCTGTCCTGTTTTTTTTTTTTTTTTTTTTTTTTATTTCCACTCTGATCCAACTTACACAAGAACTAAAGCAGAATTGGTAATAAAAAAAAAGTACAAGTAGAATATTAATCTCACTTGGCTGTGACTATATACACCCGTTGATCGTCCAGGGATTTGATCCAGAATCTTGTTAGCTCTTTCTATTGAATCGCCGCTGTAGAGAGTGAGAAGAGGAATATAAGTACAGGCATACAACAAGTCCAGTACAGCATTCTCTTTCCCAGCATAATGGCTATATTTTCCAGACATTCAGGTTAAAATTGACCGTATGTGCCCTTGTTCCAGTCTCCAAGTATGTCCAACAAATGTATAGACTAGAGCTGGCAATTGGTTTGTTGCCAAGGCGGGTCAAATCATATTGGAGTTTCCTAGGCATATGACATGTTAAAGGAAGAAAAAGTAGGTTACACCATGGTTACCTGAATAGTCCTCGTGTTTCAATCCTCTTCAGAAGGTATGGATGATCACATAAAGCAAGGACCTGCCACGCGTCCAGTTAAATTATTACCGTTTTTAACAATTTCTACAAACAATAACAATTGATGACCACCCAATAAACAATACTAACCTCGCGGAAGAAAGTAACAGGATGCTGGCCAAGAGATTGAGGATTTCCAATATTACAGTAAAGTATCTGCTCAAGTTGAAAGAGAGTCAGGACTTGAATCTTGACAGTTCACACAGTAAGACAGGCTACGCAGCCATAAAGGGTAAAAAGTGAGGCAGCGTTCAACCAATCTAGAGCATGCAGTCGAGTCAATTAGGTCAGTTTACAGTTGGATTAAGGCATGATGGGATCATACTTGGTCACTTGGATATGGTAATATGATAGTAATATCAGTTTTGGTTCTATTTCAGGGTTTTATCGGGTTGGATTTCTGGAATTTGCACTGATTTTGTTTGCTCTACAACAATCATACCTTAAGCGACTGACTTCAGCGGTCTTAGAGGGGATACAAAAGACAATATCAAAAATGAATGTACCTCGTCGAAGGGGAGAGACCCTGGTTGCTTCTTCAATTGTTCTTGTAATTTCTGTGATAAAAAATTGACAGAACTCTTAGAAGAATAAAGGGATAACAACAGAAAAACAACCAGAATGCCGATGACTCTACCTCAATGAATCCCCATGTCATGCATATTGGCTCCTTTTTCAGCCTAATAACAGTTCATCAGAATATTTGTCCAAAGATACATACAGACCCCCGAAAAACAAAGGCTAGACTAACCACGCGATGGCATAAATCCATAAACTAGTGAAGTCTCTTCAGTTTCGAAAAAACTATAGTACATGTCTACATGATTGCCTAAGCCGTATTGACACATATACGCGATATTTTCCAACTAATTTAACCAGACCAAAAATAAGTAGTTCTAGGCATACCTCAGCCTGAGTAACAATCTCGCCACGAACAGCGTATTCACACTTCAAGACCTGAAGATAAAATCAGCAGATAAGTAAAAAAAACTACATATATTAAGCTTAACACAAATTATAGAATAAGACCGTTTTAGAGTTTGAGACAGACCGTCTCACACTGTAAGACCAAAGCCGTAGGGAGGTTGATGGAAGTGAGAAATCGAGACCAAATGCAAGCGCGATTAATTTTCAGTGATATTATTCTATGAAATCCTAATTTTACTGACGATTCTTGAATTGTACTCCCTCCGTCTCGGTCAATTGAAATTGTTCATTAAATGCAATCTTAAAATAGAAAAGACAACAATTGACTGAGACACCCAAAATGGAATAGGACAACAAATGACCAAGACGGAGGGAGTATTCTTGAGTTGTATATACGACTCCACAGTCCACACCCCCAATTTCCTTGCTCCGTCAGTGTGCAAAGACGGTCTTACACAATAAGTACTGAAAGATTAGAGTTAAAGCCATTCCTACTAAAAATTAAACAACATTTAGGAATTGCAAATTTCTAATAATTGACAATATTTACATGCACAATTAATTCAAGTACACCATAAATTTATTTTCCTAGCAATAATTATTAATAATCATAAAATATGAAATTAATCAAAGGTAATCTTTCCCCAATCGAACATCGTCCAAGCAAAAGTCACACCAACTACAACGATCAATTGAATTGCTAATACCCTATACTTCCTCGGTTCCATTTGATTATACATTTAATTATTTACGTCATTTATTTACATTTAATTAAATAATCGGCACAAATAATAAAAAAAAGTAAGTAAATGATTGAGACGGAGGGAGTGGTAACTGGTAAGACAAAGACAATACTAATACTTCGTACTAATTAAAGCTAAAGAAAGGACCGAGACGCTAAATATGCAAAATGTAAAGAATTCATCAGAATTCAGAACATAAGGAACGTATACAACTAAATGGAACGGAGGAAATACAAGTTACGTGTTTTAAAACATAATACCTTGGCGGCGACGTATGACGCCGTAGAAGTTGAACGTGAAGGAAGGAAAAGAGAGAGAAAGGAATGAATAGGCGTATATTTGGAGAATCTCCGGCATTGTACGAACGCCATAATTGATTTCCGATCATGGAAAACCGCCGGTAAATGACGAATGCCGGCGACGGCGGGAGGATAATTCAGTTGGTCATTTTGGGTGACGGTTAGAATATTGTTCCCTCCGTCCGATCCATTTCACTACTCAAAAGAGGAGTATCTTGACACTTCTTGTGCTGACGAATGCATGCACTTTTTTTAAACAATTACTCTATTCAGTTGGTCACATGTGACATGAATCATGATCATTCACATCAAAGATCAAAAAACAGGTTAAGGGTTGGGTATAGGATTTGAATCGGGTTAAATAATAGCGAATAACGTTCAGTAGATTTTTAGTAACAAATTTGACTATTAAATTTGACTATTAAATTAAAGGAAAATGAGTTAGCGTCAGCCGGTGGCGCTCAATTTCGACGTCACCATCTCACATGCAATAAGTGGGGATCCCCATAATAATGGGTACCCATTAATATTAAGTGGGGACCTCAATAATGAAGGGTGCATGAGAGAAGGTGGCGCCGAGATTGAGCGCCACCCGGTAGCGTCATATCATTATCCTCCAAAGGAAATTAGTAGATTAAGAAAGGGTGTTTGGTAATTAACAGATTATATGATAATTAAAACAGTTAGTCTTGCTTGTGACGGGTTAATCCCGTCACAAGCTTGTGACCTCTCACAAAAAGGGAGAGGGGACAAGGTGGGGCACCCCCCATGAGCTTCCCCGCTCACCTCTCATGGGTCATTTGTGAGAGGAAACGGTATCCGTCACAAATAAGAATTTGTGTAACTAAAATGTTTTCATGTATAAATTGAATATGTTAATCCAATATGATGCTATTAGCCGCATATTCAAGGATAATAGATTTCAACAAGTATGCTAACAGAATATGTCATTTACGGTAAAAATAATAGATTGATTAGTCAACCTACTAAGTAAGCCAGAACGTACTAATTTCACTCAATCTGTTATTTACCAAACAAAGCCTAAATCGGGTCAAGTGTTAACATGTCTAGGGGAAGTAACTAAATGATCGATCTTGTCATTCATTAAATGCAAATTTATTTACACTTTTAATTTTATAAGAAAAAGTGACCATTTAATGATAACATTTTACGAATTATATTAAAATCGTCGCTTTCTAACAATAAATCGATAGTAACTTTTTAATGTAAATGGTCACATTTTCGAATGAGACTTGATTTTCATTAAATTAGTGTTACACTCAATTTGTCGTGTGTTGATTTTATGCCGATTTAGTGGAACGCAGTTAGTAAAACAGTGGCTATTACATAGGGTTTGGTTAGTTGGCTTGGCCTTAAGGAGGTGGCGTGGGGAGGGAGGGTGGCTGAGGGGAGATCGATAGGAGGCAGGTACATGAAAGGAGAGCGATTTTTAAGAGAAGGGGCCAAAAGAGAAATGTAGGGAGTAAAATTGTAACATGCATAATGTAAAGAGAAAATTGTGTGATGCGAAAATTAATATTCTTATTTTTCTATGCATAAGAAAATTCTAAAGAAACCCATTTTAGAGTTTTCCGAGATGTAAATCATGAAAGAAGTGCTAAACAAATGTATGATTTAAATTAAATGACTCGGTCTTATACTTGAAATGAGATTGTTGTATATTAATTTAATTATTTTAGTAGTGAATGGGAATAAGATGAGAGCTTTTTTAGATTTAGAGTGAATGGGTATAACACTGTACTCTTATAAAATAAATGATTTAAATTTCACTTTTCAGCACAGAAAAAGGCTAAAAAAAAAAAAAAAAAAAAAAAAAAAAAAAAAAAAAAAAAAGGCACACAAACACATTACACGTTCGATGAAAAAGAACCAAAAACATATTAATCCAGATCTCCCTCTCTCCCATCATTTATCAATCTTTAATTAAAAGACACTTCACAGAAAGAAAGAAAAAAAAAATGAATGAAACAAAACAAGTAAAAACACGAAAATGTCAAATATAATAAACAAGCAATCAAAATTAAACATAAAAATATATACCTTTGGATTCACATTTTTTAGGTTAACAAGATATGAAGAACCGTTTGTTGTCTCCATAAATCACGAAGAAATTGTTGCTAGTTTTTTTCAAGTGTTTATTACTATGTGAAAAATAGAGAATGCTTAATATGTGAAAAATAGAGAATGCTTCATATATATATAGTGCTTGTAAATTATAAATTATATGTGAGAAGATAAAATGTTTTTCTTGTGCTTCGCAGGATTTAACGTGTCTTCTTTCTTTTTTGGTGTACTATGAGTTGTAAGCCTTACTATAATTAAGGAGAAGAAGTAGGATATGTTATGTAACTAAAATGGACTAATCTTATTTGACACAATAATCTTATCCATTAGGGTATTTGCTCAATTAGGCATTGAAATATTATATATGGGAATCAATCCTTTCTAGTTGCAACTTGCAACATTATAAAATTAAATATGGCAAAATCATGTATTAAAAAGACCATAATTCTCTTATCTGGAATGTATTGGTTGGTGGAAATTATTTTAACGGAGTTATTTAGGTAAAATATGACTTGATTTTACAAAAAAATACTTGTGTAAAACGCTTTTGTACTAGAATTATTATTGGATAAAATTATTTAATTTGCTCAAAATCATATTTATTAAGAAAAAAGTTATTTGGTTAATTACTTCTTAAAATCGCAAGTTATACTAGGAAGTTTTTAGATATTATATATTAAGTAAATGATATCTTATGATTTCGAAGTTTTACATTTATAGACATAAATCTCATAATTTTGGAATTTCCCTTTTAGGAAATAAATATGTTAAATGCATGGTAGATAATATCTCAAGAGTTCGGCGACGATTTTTTTCATAAATGTATATAGGAGTATTTGGGTCATGGGCTGACTTCTTAAAATTGACAAATTCCCGAGTCCATTTCTTGTTTTAAGGTCATGACGTGTAAATCTTAGTATGTGATTTAGAATAGGTAAGGTTGATACAAAGTCTTAGGAAATACACTTTCTTATTAGACCATCCCCAAGCAAAAGGTCGATTTAATCGGGTCAATTAGAATTTTACTCTTAATCACTCCTTATTAACTTGACCCATGTTCACCCTCCCAAGCAAAAGGTCACGACCTGGGTCAATTAATCCAATCATTTTCCACTCTCCAACATTTCTAATCATTTTCTACACTCTACCCCACTAAAACCTCTCTCTTACTTTTTTCAATTATTATTTACTAACTAATTATACACAAGTTTTTATTGTAATTTTAAAAAAATAAAAGTACTCCAATATATTAAACATTAATTTAATGACGTACACTTCGGAAAAAAATTATTAAATACTTCCTCCATTCAACTCCAAACTACCATAGTACACTTTTCACGTTTGCCAACGCATGTTTTGCGCGGTAAATATCATTAGCTACGTATATGCAAAAATTATAAAAGTTACATATTTTTAATGTACTCGTAAAGACGAATCAAATAAGATCCCACAAGAATATATTTCCACTTATATATTGAGAGAAAATTGCAATTGAAGATTCATTTGTGAATAGTATGCAAAAACCAATATGGTAGTTTGGAGTTGAATGGAGGAAGTAACAAAGTTAAAATTTAATAATCGAAAAGCTGATTTCATTGACAATAAAAAAACGCATGGCTGAAATCAATCCAACGGCTATATTGCTAATCGAATGGCTGAAATCAGTCCAACGGCTATATTTCTAATCAAATGGTTAAAAGTATTAGTTGACGGGTTTATAGAAATATAAGTTGACGGGTTTATAGAAATATAAGTTGACGGGTTTATAATGCAACGACTAACTCGAAACTAATACGAAATAATTATTACTTCATTTTCTCGAAAAATAATGCAACGACCTCATTTTCTCGAAATATCCGAAACAAATAATGCAACGACCTAGACCTACTTCATTTTCTTATTCACATTGTTTGTATCGTTCACATCGCCGTCCTCATTCATCATAAATCGCCTCTTTCATTCATCATAAATCAATTTGATGATCCTAGATCATAATCATAAACCTAGATCGAATCATCAACCACATCATAATCCGATCATGATGGCACGGAGCTTCAATCTCATATCCTCATCATCTCATATCCTCATCATAATCCGATCATAATCATAAACCTAGAATCGTATATCCTCATCATAATCTGATCATAATCTTTTCTCGAATATTTTCTGGGTTGCAATCTTTTCTGGGTTGCAGGAAAGTCCGAAGGGGAGGGGGGAGCTTCAATCTTTTCTGGGTTGCAGGTACATTCTAGTTTAATTATTGTTAAATTCTTATTTTCTGATTATTTGTCCGATCATTTTGAGGATCTGATTATTTTGTGATTATTTTGAGGATCTGGTTATTTTCTGATTATTTAGTTCATTTTTATTAGTTGAGGATCTGATCATTTAATCGGTTTAATTCACGGTTATCTTAATCATTTAGATCTGATTATATGTACTTAAATTTTAATTTAGACATATTAGATTTGAAATTAAGATTATTAAAAAAAAAGTATGTCAAAATACATCAAAATTGAGTTTATTTTGTACACAATAAAAAAATATAGCCCTTTTTAAAATACTTGTATTTTTTTCTTGTTTTAATTTAGTTTATAATCATAATTTAATTTTGTTATTAATTCATTCTTTCCTTTTCTCATTTTGACGGAAATGACAGGAAGTAAGGGATGCTTTGGCAGAGGATAAAGCAGGCATTTTCTTGCAATTGTACTTTTTGGTGTGTCCAACCAACCAGAAGATGACACATATTGGGTCACAAATGAGGTCAATTTGAGCAAACAAGGGTCACAAATTGACCTTCACTCACCATTTCAACTCTTGGGTCACCCTAATCTTTTGCTTAAATATAGATTAGGGTGACCTTTCACCAATTGACCCCCCCCCCCCAATTGACCTTGCTTGGGGGTGGTCTTAGTAGAGGTGTAAATGAGTTGAGCTGAGCTTCAGCTTAGTGTGAACCCCCATAAAATTGCTATGAAAATACAATAAGAAAAATGCGGAAATGAAATTAGGTTCATACACACATGATAGTCAAAATAGGAGGGAAATAAATCCCACGAATGACAAGACGATAAAGGATGAGTCTAAGCAATCCTAATAAACAGACTATTAATCCAATATACACTCGCTAGCTCACACGTCTAAACCTCACAAATGCATTTTCACAAACCTGTTATTTATGTAAACATGAAAAACAAACATAACAAAGAACTCAAATAGGTAAATCATGCAAGATAATTACGATATGAACATCAAAATCTATACTTAAACATGACAATTAAATGAGAGGGAACAAGATAGATCAATATTCTTCTTATGAGATTAATCCAATGACAATAAGTCCAATATAAAAAATACAGTAGTAATAATTGATTTATAAATATTTGTTCTGATTATCTTGTATTTTATGATTTGAATTTACATATTTAAACAAGTCAATCATCATTATAAAACATGAAATAACAATAACAAAATAAAATTTAAGGCTGCAATTTTTTATTTATTTATTTATCATAACCACCTTTTTATTAGCCTTGTCTTACAGTAAAATCCCTTTAGAACAATGTATTAGATTCAGCATACTCTTAGGTAGATGGAGACCTGACCACGTAACCCGAATTGATCCAATCAAAATGTTTATTTTTACAAACTACCGTATCCATAAATAAATTGACAATGACCCTATTTGGTACTAAGCATATTATTGGAAAACAGTAGATTAGACCTTAATCTATTGATTTACCAATCCGTCATTTACCTAACACATAAATTAGTAGATTGATGGGCCAAACAGTCAAATATGTTAAAAGGCTTAAATATTAGAACCGACAAAGAATGACACGAAACTAGTGGGTTTGGGTTGAGGCTTAATGACCCAGTTATGTAAGTGAGTTGACACGAACACGGCACGAGATCTAATTGGGTCGGGTTTGGGTTGATCTCTCTAAACACGAACCCGACACGAATGACAGGTTTACTAAATTAATCTTATTTTTTCTTGATTTTTATCACATAAAAATATTGAAACTTTCCAACTATAAACATGACACGAGTACATGACAACACCACACGAATCTGACACTAGATTAACGGGTTTGGGTTGAGACTTGATGACCCATTTATGTAAGTGGGTCGAAACGAACATGACACGATATTTAATTGTGCCAGGTTCGGGTTGAAGGGTTTGTGACCCGTTTACATGTGACACTAACTCGAACCCGACACGACTTGATCTAATTGTTAAGTCTATTTCGTTTGGTTCAACAAGTCGGAATGGAATGGAGTTTGATACTAGGGTGGTATGGGGTTCTAAATCCATACTTGTCTAATGTTGTTTGGTTCACCACAAATTATAAAAGGGGGGAATGAAGTTTGAATCCAAAGAAGGAGGGTGAGTATGAGATTCTAAAGGGTTGGGGTGGAGTTAGAATCCATTGGGTATCTAACTCCATTTCAAATCACCCCAACCAAACAATGGAATGAATCAAATTCATTCCATTTCATTCCAATATATCCAACCAAACACCGATGCTGAAAATTTAACAATTCGTCAATTCCCAAACACTCCCAATAACAAACCCTTAAAACACTTTAAACTCCAGTTAAGGGTAAGACAAGGACCCGAACTTTGCATTTTTTTCCAGTTAAGGACCCAAACGTTTAAATTTTACATTTAAGGGATTAGATTAACACCGTTAACTTACTTAGCTAGGCCCAAAAAAACTTAGAAACTAAAACTCACATGTCTTGATTTTCTAATTAAATTTAACAAATCCTGAACAAACCTACATAACATCCTTCTGGAAAAAAAAAGCATTTGTCTTCTCCATCAAAGCAGGCAGCAGCTTGAAGTTGTAAAGTACTACAGTAAGTAAGTGCTTAAAAAATCCATTCTTGATCATTACAGAGTAATAAGGGAATAATTTATTAAACATGTTTAAAGTTATCATCTTTAAATTATTTTACCCTAATCCGTGTTAGTGTATGATGATATTTTATTATGATAATTAATTTCATTCTGTTTGATTTAGATTGTTGTAGTTGTCAATTAAACTGATTTTAACACTAATCTTCATTCACTGTTTTATATACATATAAGGTTATATATCATCAATTCTTGTTTAAGACCGTCTTAATTTAAAATAGCTCTCACAACGGATCATAATAGAGGAGCAATGAAATGAGATTGTGAGGCGTCTTAAGTTAAGACAGTCTTAAACAAGAACTTTTCATATATATAACCATACTTCGTATGATTAGGTGTAGTGAAATATTGTATATTGCTATATGTGTTGGAGCATATACTTCGATTTTTTCTTCTTCTGCATACCGCTGATGTTAGATTAATGGGTATTGGTTATTTGGTTGTCAGAATTTATTTTAATGTTAATAGTTAACGGTGTTTAGTGTGAATCCCTTAACTGTAAACTTTAAATGTTTGGGTCCTTAACTGGAAAAAAATGCAAAGTTCGGGTCCTTATCTTACCCTTAACTCCTTTTAACTCAAAATAACTCGACTCAACCAAAATTATTTGATGACCCGACTCATACACAACCCGGTTAACTAAATTAGTCGGCATTGAGCCATCTATCCTCCTGAAGTTGTAGCCTATAGCCCAACACCAAAGCCTCCTTCAACATTCTAAAACGCCGCATTATTCATAGTTCAATTCCAGTTTCAATATCACTGACTCATACTGTTGTATGAATTCCTAAACCTAATTTCTGCAATTTGTCTTACTGAAATGTCACAGTTTCGAGTAATTTTGTGATATTCTTCTGTTATTGTGCTTCTGTCACTCATTAATTTCTAATTTTTCAGGTTTGCAGTAGTGGTGTTGCTGTAAGGTGCATATGGTTGCTATTGGTTCGAAAGCGTTACGATTACGGAGGCGAAAAGAGTACAGTATTGCTGAGAATTACTTAGTTTGTGAACAAGGCGGCGGCGGCGGTGTAGTTTATCAGGGAAATTGTAGTAAAGGCATGGGAAGAAAGTCGAATAAGAAGCAGTCGGGTTTCGATGACGGTCATGGTGGTACTGACTATGTTTCTGAACAACCACCATCAAGTCAGAGAGATTTTTCTTATCCGCAGGCTTCATATATTAGGTTGTTCAATTTAATTATCATTTTTTTTAATGTTTTTTTTCAGCATTGTACTCTCCCCGTCCCAATCATTTGCTTATCTTTTACGAGTGTTTTATTTGCGAGGGGTATTTTAATTAAATGTGAACAAATGATTGGGGTGGGGGGAGTATATGATTGGCCTATTAAGTGCTAAGTGGCTGACTTCTTTTTATTGTCGAGCATGAGTCATTCGGTTTAGTTCTTGAATGGGAAGTAGCAGTTGTTGATCCAATCGAGTTCTCAACACAATTTTTATTTGGACGTTTGGAAACAGCCTCTTAGGGTGTGTTTGGATAGCAAAAGGGGAGGGGAGGGGAGGGGAGGGGAGGGGAGGGGAAGGGAGGGAAGGGGAGGGGGAATGGAGTTTGGTTGTTTGGATACAATTTCCCTCCAAATCTTGCATAATGTGGAGAGATTTTGATTAGGTTTGGTGGAGGGAAATTGGATCCCTCCATTTCCCTCTACTCTTATTTGTTATTCAAACAAGGGATTTTAAATCCCCTACTCTCCCTCCTTTTCTTTTCCCTCCAAATCCCTTAATCCAAACACACCCTTAGTGGTGCTAGCACATGAGTACGGTGGTGTACATCTGACCTCCCCTGCCCCGGAATTTTTAGGTTCCATTAAGGATTAGGGTAAATGGATAATGTTGTTGTGTTGATATCCCTGTTGATTAATCTTGATAACACGATAAAAATGCAAACTTCCCCTCAAAAAGCTATGTACATCGAATCCCCTTACCTCATAGCACAATTCATTGGGGATTAGAGTGTTGTTACTGTTTATGATCATTGATCACCGCAGGGGTTTAATATGGTATCCTTGTTGATTAAACTTGACTACAAGATAGAAATGCTAACTTGACTTAAAAAATCGCTGCAGGAAGCGAATTGATCCTGAAACAACAAAGTACTTCTCTGAAATTGGAAATGTACTAGAAAGTGGCGAGATAGATACGGATGAAAGGTCTATTATATGTATTAATGCTTTAGAAGAAACTACCGGTAAAGAAGTGGAGCTTGCGAATGATTTTGTCATAAGCCACATTATACAAGTACTCTTAGAGGGATGTGGTGCCGATCACCTTTGTGGCTTCCTTCGTAGTTCTGCAAAGAATTTTGCTCAAATTGCGACCGACAGTTGTGGTTCCCATGTGGCAGAAACAGCTCTTAAATCGTTAGCCACTCACCTCTTTGACGAGAGCTTTTATGACCTTATCAAAGACACTCTTACTTTAATATGTCAGGTACAGCATCTCGTTTCCCCTATATTGCCTACAACTGTAACTTTTGTTGATTATCAAGAAGGCTCTTCAAGCTGTTTTTTATTGCTGCTTTTGCTTGCTTCTTTTAATTGTATTCACGGATAACTTTCAGATTGTTCGTATAGTAATGATTAGGTATAAGTATGTCTTGTTTTCTGCTCTTTTGCTCTCTTAGAAGCAATTTTGACCGTAATGATTTTGACATTCATAGCCTGACAATTGAGGGTTTTTTTCCCTTGTACAGGCAATAGTTCAAGATCCTGTGAATGTTATGTGCAACTGTCACGGATCCCATGTTCTGCGTAGTCTGCTCTGTCTTTGCAAGGGAGTGCCATTGGATTCAGAGTTCCACACGTCAAAATCATCCACAGCTTTGGCTAAACGGTTGAATCTTAGAACAGAAAGGGAACGTAATAATGAAACAACAAATGTTCATGAGGGATTTCCAGATCTATTAGAGTTTCTGGTGGTGGAAATGTTGAAATGTAGCAGAACAGATATTGGGTTCCTACAAACCGACCAATACAGCAGTTTAGTTTTGCAGGCATGTTTCATTAGACTCATCATAGGCTCATAGTTCAGATGTTAAAGTACCATAATACAAACCGCTTTCTTAGTTTTCTGAATCTTGTCCTGTTTTTTTTTTGCTACAAGTGTTAGCTTACTAAGTATGAATAGTTTTCAAAATTTTTGTTCTGGAGTATTAGACTGACATTGAAGCTAACTGCCACGACATTACTCAAAATTCCGATGAGCAGCAATGCTTTTTTAGCTCCACCTGTTGTCTATTAGCTGCTTTTCTTCCGAGGTCTACCTCAATATATGTTCTCTGAATAATGATCTATTTTCTGTCATTGTAGACAGCTCTGAAGGTGTTGAAGGGACAAGAGCAAGTGCTGTTCCGTGTCATTCCGTTGATTCTGGGTTGTAATGTGGAGAATGCTGAGGAAGATGGCTACATAGAGAAAAAGGAGGTTCAAAACATCCGAGAAATAGTGAAGGAAAATGCATTCAGCCATTTGATGGAGGTAGCCACTCTCTCTCATTTTTCTCCCCTTTTTAGGTGAATCACAAAATTTCTGTCTGAACATTCTGCTTCATGCAAATGTTGATTGGTCTTTCTACATTTGATGCTTCCCCTCCTTGTATTACTGCTAACATGATTTGTTTAAGCATTAAGCATTAACATTCTAACATGTGGATAGTGTGCCTTTACAATACTCTCATCTGAATTTGCACAGCAAATTTCATGATGGTCCAACCTAACTCTGAACATTTTTTCATTGTACCCATAGATCCTCCTTTTTGGTAGCCTCCTAAGTCCCAAGTAGATCCGGGTAATGTGGGATTCATACTGACGAGGTTATGGAATAAATTATTTTTGTTGTTTTCGAGTCGATTCTGCCCATGTGTCCCTTGAGGACCTATTCTATAGTTTGATCAAAAGTTGTATACTGCAGAGATGTTGCTCCTGTGTCGTTTTACTCTGTCTATATTCGAAATGGGACACTAAATTGTGAAGTTAGTTTGCGTTACCCATTAAGACAAGAAGATCCTACCTGTTAGACCTTAACCCCTCCAAGATGGTGGACGTGAGTGGAGTGAGATTGTTTCGGATTTATTTATTCATTTTCCATTCTTTTGTGAGCTGTGTTGCTGTGTAGGAGAAGTCTGTCCTTTCTACTATGTGTTTTTATGGTGATGTCTTCTCCTTGTGTCAGCTTAAATTGATCTTTTCTCTTATATATCCTTGTTTCTTTTCATAGTTCTCTAGGTAGTGGAGTTTTTTCTCTTCCATATAGTATTTGGCTATTTGCCAGGAAAATACTTTGTAGCTATGTAGCTCGGACTCCGGTATGAACGTCGAATCCTGGTGCAGATTCTTGAGTCAGGATACCTGTTAGTAAATTGATTATTGATTGATGGTAAATGCAATGTTTGAGATCTGTTATATCTTAGCTGTGTGCACATCAGTACATGTGTGTTTTACTACTTCATTATTTGTATAACTGAAGCTGTCATAATTAATTTACAGATAATGTTAGAAGTTGCTCCAGATGCTTTGTATGACGAGATCTTCGTGAAAATCTTCAAGGGTTCGTTATTTGAAGATTCAAAGCATTATTCTGCTAACTTCACTATTCAAGCTTTGATTTGTTACGCGAGAAACCAAAGCCAAGTATGTTACTTATTTAAATGTGGAAAGTTGATTGTTCCAGTAAACCAGTATGGTAGGAGAAAATAAGGGAACATAACTGTTAGAACATGAAAATGGGCCTGGACCTTACCTGAACGAAGGAGAGACGGACCACTTGACAAACACAAGGGGAGTTCCATCCTAAAACCAATTGGCGATAGGAGTAGTAGCCCCTCTTGGTTTATGAAGTGGTACTATCTCTCTCTTCTCCAAGCAATGGGACACTCACATGTGGGTTTGTATTCCAACAAGAATGTCATTCCGAATTAAGTCTCTCTAATGTTAGAAATACCTTTGTTGAGGTCTCTTCCCATATGTGTGGGTGGGTGTGGGGTGGGAGGGGGCATTGTCCCACATCGGTAGAAAAATAGTGAAGGGACTAGCTTATAAGTAAGTGGGCTACTCCTATCACCAATTGGTTTTAAGATTAGGATGGAACCTCACTTGCGTGTGGGCCGGTCTCATGCACCTAATTCCATAAGCTCACTACGGAGGACTCAACAAGTGGTATTAGAGCCGACGGTTCGGCTTGGGACCGCAAGATGCGATGTGGTGACGGTGCTCGCGACGACGCGGAGTAGCGTCGTGGTTACGGAGTAGCACTACCGCTAGAGTCTCACCCTTGGTTGACGAGAGATGCGGAGTAGTATTGCGTGGAATTGCCTGTTGGCCCGGTGCGGGGTTGCATCGGGTGCGGAGAGCGCCAAGTGAGGGGGGGCTTTCAGACTTCAGTAACACATGTGAAAGGGGGAGATTGTTGATGTCTCTTCCCATATGTGTGCGGGGGCCTTGTCCCACTTCGGTAGAAAAATAGTGAAGGGACTAACTTATAAGTAAGTGGGCTACTCTCCCTATCACCAATTGGTTTTAGGATGGAACCTCACCTGCTTGTGGGCCGGTCTCATGCACCTAATTTGATAAGCTCCCTGAGGACTCGACAACCTTGTTTACTGCATTATTTTTGAGATAATTAGTTTTGTTGTTTTAATTTTAGGTAGAAGCATTTGACGAGGAAATTGGACCTAAAGTTAAAGATCTCCTGGAATTAGGAAAAGCCGGAGTTGTAGCATCTTTGATTGCCACAAGTGAAAGACTTCATGCTTATGAGCATAAGGTACATGGTACAAACTTCTCGATCAAGTTTCCTTTTTTACACTATCTCTCTACAGTATCTTACACTTTTCTTGTACAATAATATTTTTTTCTTACAAACTATGTTGCCTTAGCCGTTGTCCTAGTGCTAAGATTGTTTATTTATTTCTTGAGGTATTTGACTGGCTTTTTGTCTGGCGTACAGTGTTCTAAGGCACTTGCAGCTGCTGTGAGTTCTGTAAATGAACCTCCAAAATGTATCGTACCTCGTCTATTGTTACTTGAGAGCTATGTTTTCTCCAAGGATAAGTCTAATTGGAGTTGGACAAGTGGGTCGAAGATACATGTCATGGGTTCTTTAATTCTGCAATCGCTTTTCAAGTATCCTTGCGTAAGTGGCTGCCTTCAACATCACATCAACTTTTTTTTTGAGTATGTCTATGCATTCCTCGACTTAATTGCGAGAGTATGTTTGATGAAAATAAATCTCTCTCAACTGCAATATCTAATTATCCTTTATAGACTACTCTTCATAAGTAACTGAAACTTATATTATTAACGTATTTGGATCTCAAAGAATTCAAAGTGCAATCCAGGCTAAATGGCTAATAAATCCAAACAATGGTCGATACTTAAATGAATACACAAAATCTCTGAAGCTCTTATTACCATCAGTAAGTTTGTATATTAAAAATAAAAATCTAACGAACGGGAAAGTTAGGTATGAGATCTTGTATGAGAGCGAGATATGACTGTAATCTAATTTACTATCAGTAAGAGATTAGTCTAGATGTCGTCCCTGCAAGGTGCTAATAGTTGATACTTGTGTCCGTGTGCGGTTCAGCTGTCATGTATTCTTTCATGGCTTAGTTGTTTCACTTCTAACTTTGTACATTTTTATCTTGTCTTGTAATTTGACGTGTTCGTCTTTAAATTTTACCTTGGGATTTTGTAGCTGAGTTTCTACTGCGCTTAATCATATCTTCTCTATTGCAGGAATACATTCAGCCTTACATTACAAGCATTATATCAATGGATAACTCCCAGGTCCTTGAAACTGCAAAGGATGGTGCAGGAGCACGTGTAATTGAAGCTTTTCTGGGTTCTTCTGCTCCTGATAAACAGAAGAAGAAGTTAGTTGGCAAGTATGCTCTTTGCCCTAAATTCTGTTAAATTATTCCTTATGTCCAAATACTCCATGATTTCTATCTCGATTAAACTATGACAAAAGTGGTCTATACCAAATTACCAATAACTTCGGACTTTCTCCCTACAATAGTTAGCTAGAACGTTCAACAACACTGGAAAAGGAAAACTGAAGTCTATAGTCTTCGTATGTTTATCTGCTTGTGATTTGTTTCTCTAATTACCATCAAGGTTGAAGGGCCATTTCGGAGAGCTTGCTATGCACCCATCAGGTTCTTTTACGGTTGAAAAGTGCTTCAATGCGGGCAACATTTCATTAAAAGAAGCCATAGTATCAGAGTTGTTTGCTGTCCAGAAAGAACTTTCCAAGACGAGACAGGGTCCTCTCCTCTTGAGAAATCTTGATGTTGATGGGTAAGCTTCTGTTGTACTCTTTGCTTTTCCTGTGCTTTTCTGCCGTATGATTGTATGACAGTGTGTGTGAATTTTTTTGATGAACATCTATGATTATATAATCAAATAACTTGGTTACTGTTGTCCTTCACGGGTTAAGACGTGAGGCCAACAACTCCAGTCATTTGAAACCTGAATGGTTACAAGTGCTTCTGACATTGATTGAAATCGTTTCTAACTTTATATAATCCTCAAAATTCGGCATTTCAAAGATGCCTCGTATGCTTCTCTTCTGCCTATTTATGTGCTCACCAAAATCTATGATGAATTAATACCCAGTATTCGCTATAAAGGTTGTACTTGTATATTACTCCTATTTGATGCTGACCTCTTTTCATATATGGATTATTATGTCTTCCTTTCCTAAATGCTCAACGCCAATTATCTTCCAGATACTCGAGACGACCTGAACAGTGGTTATCTAGACAAAAGGCTAAACTCGCCTTTTACAAGGATTTTCAAGTAGAATCCGTTGAGACTGAAAGTAAGTCCTCTAAAAGGAAGACTCCTACTGCTGATAATTCAAAAAAGGAAGCACAGCAAAGTGATATAAAGAAAATGAGGCAAGAGATTGATACCGTCTTGACATCGTCCTCTGCCCTTACTGATTCTAAGAAGCATAAAAAGCAGAGAAAAGAAGGCAAAGATCACGGTAATGAACAACTTCCAGACAAGAAAAAACGGAAGCATCATCAGAAAGACGACACATCAAAGCCTTCCAAAAAGAAGATGAAGACCTGAGTTTCCGAAGAAAGGGCAATTTTTGGAAAATATCATAATTTATTCCTCGATCCTCTTAAACAGGTAATCTCGACTTCAAGTGTTGGGTTCTAGTGCGTGCCCAGTTTTAGCCTCGGGTTTTATGAAATTTTGTCATGTTACCTTATAATGAGATGTTGATCCGATAGTCGTATAGTTTTGGATAATTCAACGTGTACGTTTGTAGAATATAGTAGTAGCTAGTATCAGCTTCATTTTATCGAATTTTTTGCTGTGTTATCACAGAGAGTTAGAGTATGGCGAAATGTAAGAGCTAAATTTTATCACTTGAAAAGTATAATTTGTTTTTGCTTCAGTTTTGTTTACAGTGTGATTTTCGGGTTGAATTTTACGCAGTGATTTTCTGAGTGCATTTATTTACATTATGGGTTATTCACATACTCAGGAGTACAAGTTTGTCTGCAACACAAAACTTGAGAAAATTAAACTGAATTATTTTCTGATGATCTATTCTAGATTTCTAGGGATCTTAAGTAAGTGGAATCATGTGCGGCTTGGTTTGATTATAAGCATGCTGGAATTGGAAGCATGCTTATCACTTTATGAGTTGTTGGCCGACTCGAGTCCCATATGGTTTTCATGAGTTGGATAGATTGAAACGGGTTAAATAGCGCCCATTTGAAAAAATGAGATAAATTTTTGTTACTTCCTAGTTTGTAGACGGTCAGCATTTATTTTTCTCTCCTCTATTCTATTTGACCTGTTTTTAGTTTAGGACGTATATGTTCGTCTTAAATAAGAATATATGGATTTTCAATTACTAAACGCGGTTACTTGTTATAGCAATGTTTTAACATGGGACGGGTTTATGTGATTCGTCACGTTATAATGTCAACTAAAGTTTTTTGGACTTTTAAAAAGGTATTGGGTTATTGATTAGGATTTACTAAATCGACGTAGTACAAGCTTTTATGAAAGATGATAGTGGGAAAGATGTATACTACATAGAGTATGTGAATACATCATCAGGTTGGATGGAGAAATTGAATGACCGACCATCCTTAATTAGGTTAGGAGTAATTAATTATGTGTTATGAACCGTTGGTAGTTGATTAGTGAAACTTTCTATATCACACCTATACTCTAATAAACCACAATTAAACTCTACCAAGTGTCGTTTGGTTTGCAAAGACGAAATGGAGTAGATTGAAATATGATACCATCACCAATACTTATTGAAGACGGACACTCTTCGTCACAAGCTGAAGACGGACCAAATGTCGCCATTTTAACGACAAAATGTGACTATTTTAATGACAAATTATCATAGCTTAGGAAATTATTCTGGTAACTTTTTAGGTAAAATGGTTACATTTTCGTCTTAAATGAGTGACATTTTACCCCGTCTTCAACTTGTGACGAAATGTACCCGTAACAGGCAAGACGCTTTGTGATACCATAGGGTATGACCTATGAGGTTCCAAATTCATACTTCTCTAAAATTGTTTGGCTGTATATAAGTTTTAACATTGGAGAATGGAGTTTGAATCCTACGTATGAGGGTGTGTATGAGATTTTAAGGGGTTGCGATAGAGTTAGAATTTATTAGGTCCGTATCTAACTCCATACTAAAACACTCCAACTAAACAATGGATCAAATCCCTTTCATTCCATTCCAATTCAATGAAGCCAAACAAACACCCCCTAAATGATTTGCGCTTTTTATGATCTTTCCACGCATTTTACAAAGTTACAAAAAGAATAGTAATAATAAGTAATGACTGCTTCACACGTCCCAATAAGGTACTTTTGATTTTTTTCACAATGTTTAAGGAATGAAAGATACAAACTAAGCCGATCTGAATAACCCAAAATTTGCACGGTACAGAGGACCTGAATCTGACCCAAAATCTAAATTGACCCAACCATATCTAATTGGACCCGAAATTTTATTATCGTATATTGACCGTTGTCAACAAATAAGTTAATAACAACCCACCCCAAAATAACCAGAACCCGAATAACCCTACCCTATTAGCCCATTTAACCACTAAATGTGCTTACAAATAAATCATATAAACTTCACTATAATACCCATAAATAAAATACACAATACCCCAAATTAACGAGATTAAATACTACTCCATAATTTTTTTATTTACAAACAAATAGGTTGTTAAAATGCAATATTTTTTTTTTTTTTTAAAAAAAGAGAGGCATAAGGCCAATTTTGATACTAATGAGTGCGAACTTCGAACCCAACTACTCAAGACCTGAAGGGAATAACCTTTCATAACTTTACCAACTAAATTAGTCAATGTTCGCTTAAAATGCAAATTTTTTATTTATTTGAGACATAAAACGAGTACAATACACGGAAAATTGGGATTCAAAACCAGAACTTATCACAAATTCTCACTGTAGACGGACACTATCCGTCTAAAGCTGAAGATAGATAGTGTCACTCTCACAAAATGTAGGTGGATAGTGCAAGTGGGTGGGAAATTGATACCATTTTATAAGAGAGTCATTATCCGTCTTCAACTTTAGACGAATCACAAATTTTTATTTCAGACCGTCATATCCGTCTAAAATAGTCAGACGGATACCATTTCCTCTCATAAAAAACTCATTTAGGAGGATTTTTCCATTTTGAGATAGGTTCCCTACCCATGTTGATCAACTCGACCACGACTCGTAACCCTAAATTATCTGTACTTTAGTTGATCGGAAAAATAGAAAGGGGGATTTTTCCATTTTGAGAGAGAGAAAAGCAACGACACAATCTCACTCCCAATTAAATCTTCGCATTCTCTCTCTTCATCCTTCGCGCATTTTCATCTTCATCATCTTCATCATCGTCATCATCTTTTCGGTATTTTCTTCCTTTTTACTTTTGTTTTTGTTTAATTCGAATCGTTTCGCTTGTTTTTCGCGTTTTTAATTTCATTAATTTCATGAATTATTCTTAGTTTTTAGTTTTCTTATGATTCGGTAGTGTGAAGTGTGAATATCTGTTATTGTTCTTGATTTGATTTGGTTAATTTGATTTGAATTTTGGCATTAATTAACTGTAATTAACCTAATTTTTCTTAGCGTAAATGCTTTCGAAATTGTAATTTTGATTTTGTTAGCTTGGAATTCAGTGTCTTTGGAATGTTATGTGAGTTAAATTATCTGTGATCTGACATTTACTATTTATTTTGTGTTTTTATTAAAGTATTTTTAATCGTAAAATCACAAATTTGTAGATTGGTACATGGTTACCAGGCTCCTTCGAATTCCAGATAATTCCGAAATCCGAATCAATTCCTACGTATATCGTACTTTGGCGTTTTATGATTTTTGGGTTTAATATATACGTATTGCATTGTAGAGAGTTCGTATTGTCATATTGTGTATGCGTATTACGTGTTCGTATTGGAGCGTGTACTACGAATTAGGCAACCGTGGATTAGTAGGCAAGTGGAAGCTTATATTACTCGACATTAAGCTTCTTAGCAAAATAAGTTGATGGTCGTCTGCTGTGTGCGGCTTATCTCTCTCCCTCTTTTTTTTTGTAATGAAGTTGGAAGTTGGAACCCATAACCGCTAACTTTGGTGCACATTGGGTAATACACGAGTATACATGATAGCTTGCAAACCACAACCACCAACTCAAACGACCTTTTATTACCAGAGTGACTTGCTCTTACGTGAGAAAGTATCATCACAGGCCAAATTGTTCTCTCAAGGGTTTGAAGTAGAACATCCGTGAGTTATTCATTCATATTTTAACCATGGTTGCCTAATTTGTAGTACTCTTATACGAATGTGTAATATGTATACACAAAACACACTTTATAAAATGTAATGCGGATCTTTTAGACGAGAAATCATAATATGTCGTAGTACGAAATGTGAGGAATTGATACGTGATTTGCTGGAGTTTGAGGAATCTGGTAACCATGTTTTAACCACTTGATTGAACCCATTTTGTTAGTGTGTAGTGTATCTTACTTGGTAGATAAAAGATGGAAAGCTCTCAGATTGTTTTGAAGGTCCAATTTTATTTAGGAGTTGTTTAACTTGTATGCGGCTGACAAAAAAGAATTTGGAATTTTTAGCTTCATATTTTCTTATAGGATTGAATTTGGACATGAATGAACCTGTAAGCTCAGTCCACTCACTTGGTTTATAAAGCCTGTTCAAGGCTTTCTTCATATGGGCGAGGATACCTCTTCCATTTTATTTATTTTCACAAGATGAGGTGTAGCTTCAGTTATATGGTTTGATGCTTTGGTCTGATGTAGGGCATACTTATTGCGTGCTTTAAGTAGTCAGTTTTGCATAATCTTAGAAATCAGGGGGTTCTCAGTATGTTCATTGTTGACTTTGCTTAGTTTCTGGTAATCTGATTTGTGTTTATTGCTTTCTTGGCTATTGTAGAATGTAGATTTGACATCAGCAAAGAGGTGCGAGTTTAACTGAAAACCATTTATTTGCCGTTTCTTGTAGTTTCATCTATAAGCCAAGGTTCAACGCAGGAATTACAGTTGTGAGATTCGAAAATGGCTGAAAAAGCTTGTGTGAAGCGGCTTCAAAAGGAGTTTAGAGCTCTCTGCAAAGTAAGTTCTCTAGTCTACATCGGTTTCTTTTCCTTCGACATCTGTATATAAGTTACTTTGCCACAAGAAAAGAAGCTTTACTTTAACAGCATGGAATAAAAGATATTGTTTATTCAACTAAAACCTCTATCATGCTGCGACCATTTAAATCCTCTGTATTGAGGCCGTGCTCTTAAATATGGAGTATAAAAGACTGAACTCTTGTTTATGAAACTTAGATCATGGTTAATAGTTAATACCCATAACAATTATACTTTGAAGAAATTAAGCTCTTGTTCTTCCGCTAACCGGAGGTATTTTAGAGTGGACTTTCTGAAAGGTCTTTCTACCCCCGCCCTTCGACACTTCTTTTTGTAAAGTAAATTATTCTCAGCTTAGCTAAGGTGGTCCTCATCTGTGATAATTAATTTGTAAATCTTTGTATTATTCCATTTCATATTGACTGTTAAAACTTAAAAGTTATTTTTTTGAGTAGTTTAATGAAATGTTTCATTTTTGACATTTGCAGGAGCCAGTTCCGCATATTGTTGCTCGGCCCTCTCCTAATGACATTCTTGATTGGCGTAAGTTCTATGTCAAGTATCAACTTAAATTATTTGTGCAAAAATCAATATTCCACATCAACTCATGATACTGGTGGGGGAGTGCAGTGTACTCCTTTAAGTTTTTGTTACAGACGCTGCAGTATTGACACTTACTTGGGTTAGATTGTTTTGCTCATATGACATCGCATCTCATTCTTTTTTAAAAGATTGAAAGTTCTATTCGACCATGTTCGCAAATATGTGGACTGTTGTTGGTTGTTTCTCTCTCCCCCCCCCCCAAACCAATTTCCCTTAATTTTTTTTCAAGTGATCCACTTTGAAATTATTGGTTGTTAGTGGCTAGGTTGTTTTGCCCATATGATAAACATCTCAAACTTAATTCCATATTTCCAATGGAGCCAAAGATTCATTACTCTTAGGTTCTGGATTATGATGGAATAAAGCAAAATGGCTCACTAAAGTGGTTGCGCTTCTTTCTCTTGTGAAGTAGTGGTCCTTCGATGTAGTTCTCGACGCAATTTTCATCTTGGGTCATTCGGAAACCACCTCTTTGTGTTGCTAACACAAGGGTAAGGCTGCGTACATCCGACCCCCCCTTACCCCGCAATTTGCGGGAGCCATTAAGGCACTGGGGTAATGTTGTTGTTGTTGTTGTTGTTGTTGTTGTTGATAAACATCTCAAACTTATTGAAAAGTTGGAAAATTCTACTCGCCCATGAATGAACTGTTGTTGGCTGTTCCTAAGCATCTTTTCTCCCCCCATTTGCTTTTTCTTTCTTCATTTTTTTTTCATGTTCTCTACTTTCATATTTTGTGGTCGCCTGGACTGGTGAGCTGTTGATAACTTGTGATTTTATTGTGGTATCCTTAAGTCCTTCGCCTTTTTGTGTTTTGCTTGTAACCTCCGCTGATATTGCAGATTATGTACTCGAGGGAAGTGAGGGAACGCCTTTCGCAGGTTTGTCTCATCTTAGTTGCATTTAACTGCCGTATGATTTTTCTTATAGGATAATAGTTCAGTCTTGAGGCTTATAATGCTTTATTTTTGTTGGATGGTTGACAAAGGTGGTTATTATTATGGAAAGATCAAGTTTCCTTCTGAGTATCCATTTAAACCGCCAGGGATCAGGTTATTGACTAATTTGACTTGCAAACCTCTTAATTTATTTGTTTGTCCGCCTTTCCTGCTTAAAGCATGATTTTGTGGCACTGAATAATTACTATTTTTGAGAGCAGCATGACGACTCCTAATGGTCGATTTATGACTCAGAAGAAGATTTGCTTGTCCATGAGTGATTGTGAGTCTCTTAGCTTCTTCTGTCATCTGTTTGTTTATTTACCTAAATGCATTTTTTTTTTCCATATAGTTTTGTTTGATAATGACTACAAATGTTTACTCTCCTGTAGTTCATCCAGAGAGTTGGAATCCGATGTGGTCTGTGTCAAGGTAAAAATATATATTAGCCGATTATTATTTTAACTGTTCTAAGTGTTCTTAATCTTGTAATAAATTTTGTTGGCTCAATCAATTAGTCTAAAGAAACAGTGAAGTGAGGCTGACCGAATTTATCGTCTTTTTTTATTGCAGCATTCTTACCGGACTACTTTCATTCATGGTGAGTTTGAACTTGCTAGATTCTTTAATATTTTTCTTTTGTTGCTTATGACTGTTATGAGTCACTGCCAACAAGTTTCCTTAGCTCATATAAACAGAAGTTGCGTGACAAAAACTTCTTAATTTTTTGCTCCCTCATTAATCCGCTTGGTGCACTTGTTTGGTAGCAACCAATCAGTGATTTTTTTTAAGGAAGGGTTTTTAATATTATGAGTTGATGACATATGTTGTGGCTATCTTACATACTGTAGGTGGATAACAGCCCTACAACAGGAAGTGTCACAACTACTGTTGAAGAAAAACAACGTTTAGCAAAGGCTTCACTTGCTTTCAATTGTAAAAAGTAAGTGAACATCAACCCGCGAATTCTTCTTTCCCCTAGCGTGATAACTTTTATTTTATCACCGTGTACTAAGCCATTTTGCCGCTTCCTATACCTTTGTCTGTCTGTCACTCTGTCTTGATGCAAATTGACATTTTATTTGTTGTGCTGTTCATACATATTCACCATTGGCTTATCAGAAGATTCTGTCAAAACCCTTTATTCTTGTCACAAAAAATTCGCATCAAATCTCACAAGTGATGCTCTCGCCATTCATTTGAATTCCACAATTTTCAAAATCCCCCTTGCGTATATTGTGAAGTGTATGTAATCCTAGCATGGTGGGAGTATTTATCAGTGTCCACTGAGAGTGGCTATCAAAAGAGTTCAATGGTATCGGTTTGCCTTTATTGATGCAAGATTAGTATTATCCTCAGATTGTTTGCCATTGAGCATGAACTGATCCCCAAATACGTGAAATGTAAATTTTGCTATATTGTTTGATTAATTTACCTCACTGACATTTTCTGTGCTTATTAGTCCAACGTTCAAGAAACTGTTCCCGGAATATGTCGACAAGTATAAAGAACAGCTCGCTGAGCAGACTAAGTCTGAAGCATCACCAGCACCTGCACAAGAAGATATTTCCCAGCCCAACTCAGAGGGGATTGATGGTAATAAGCCAAAAGATCTCGGAAATGGCGGAGTTCAGGGCAGAAGGAATAAGCAGAGGCAGTCTATCCCTACCTGGATGATGTTGTTGCTCGTTTCGATGTTTGGGCTAGTTATGGCACTGCCTCTTCTCCAGCTTTGATATCGCTTCCAGTTTATGTGATTGGAAATCTTAAAACCCGAAAGTTCATATAAACGGGTATGTGACGATCACATTTTCGATGTTCTTACTTTCAGTGTTTTGTTCTTGTTGTGTGATGTAGATACCCATAATTTGTACAGTTAATGGGACTATGGTAGTCGTTTCTTTTCTTCGACTCTTTAACTCATGAGTTTTTGAAATGCTATTAAAATAAAAATAGCATTTTTGGTAGTTTTGAAAATTTATTTGTCGGAAAGGTGTCCACATTAGATTGTAGTTATCGGGCTAAAAAATCCATAGTGGGTGCATGGCTGTGGTCATGGCAGGTTTGCGATAATCCATCTGCTGCACCCTGATAAAAATATGGAGTTCAAGCCAATGTTTGCGTTTTGACAGTGACAATTGGCTGTCAAATTTTGACTTGAATCCGGCCTGAGCTTGGTAACACTTGATATTTGTTGAGCTGAAAGAGACCAACAGAAGGTAAGCATAGCCAAGTTGAAGCTGTTTCGAGATATCCGTGACTTGATCATGACCTCGTCAGCAATGACATTTCCCTCGATAACTAAACACAAATTCTCATTTGTGACGGCGATATCCGTCACAAGCTTGTGACGGGTTAACGATAACCAAAATATGTTTTGTCGATGCAATTCAATGAAAAAAAAGGAAAATTTGATCATAGATCCAAACTTGAAATGATTTAAAATAGTACAGACGGTAACTTGATGCATCAATTCGCCTGCTCGAGAATGACTCCGACGAGTACCGTCTAAACACATTCCATTCACCTATGAATAAATCAACATGTCTTTGCATGTAATCATCACAAGTTATGATGTTTCGGTTTTCACCATGATTTTTTTTTTTTTTTGATATTATTTAAATCGATTGTGAATGTCGTCTTAACTACTAGTATCACCACTAAGAATTTGCATAAATAATTGTGAGGACAAAGCAGTACTCGAGCCTTGTGCAAGTTCGTATAGTGGGTGCAAGCGAGTAGTGAGTTGCGTTATGGACAAAGGCACATGCTACCCATAAACCATAAGACAGCAAATAAATATAGAGTATGTTAATCAAATAGTCTCAATAATTCAACTAATCACACTTTTATGTCTGCATTTATAACATCTTGCTTCGTCAATCGCATTGCAAGTTTGCAACTACGTACCAAGTATATGAAATTGTTGATTCTACTAGAAGTCTAGAACAATAAACTACCTCCTAGTCATTTCTAGTGCTAAGTATTAGATATTATTTGATGACGCCATCTCATTTTCCTTCAATAACAATTAATAGACTATACCACCAGTTGTATGATGTAGAAATCGAGCTCTGTACTAAAGTTTTCGAGTTTTGTTTTAAAGAATACGAGCTATACTGTAAAGTTTCTGAACTCACACACTTGAATAAAAAAAAATAAACTTTAAAAAAGCTCAGAAAAGTTACATATATGCTCGAATAAATGTATAGTGATTGTACAATGCTTATTATACAACTGGAGATAATTAGTAAGTATAATGCACTACCATTTTATTGACATTTGTATCCTAGCTCAAGGACAAAGGTCAGTCTACTTTATTAAACTGTTATACAACATACAACAACCTTATAAATTTATAATAACGCTTACTTACATATTTAATGTTAACAATAAACTAGGTTGTTGTACGATATAGTCTTTTTATTTAATCCGTCTCTCGTAATAAACCACGCGTTATGGGTCGATTTATTCTTGAAATTATTAATCGATTAGGAACATGTTGCTTGTTTTTTTGGGAAATGACATTGTTGAATAAGCTGTATTCTACTCGGATCAAATCTAAGTGTTCAACCACTGTATTAAATAATGTCGTCCTTCATCGTTATATATACAGAGTACTAGAGTAGTACACTCCACTCTTTCTCAACTACTCACATAGTAACTTACGTAAGAAAAAACACAGAAATTAAAATGAAGATTTCCATCAAAAGTTTCATTCTCATTTCATTGATCTTATGTTTTTCCTTACTTGATATCGCTACGGCTTATTCATCCATTTCACCCGCTCCATCACCTTCAGGTATATATAATTCCTAGTATGTTTTTTCAGACGTCTTGGAAATCTAAGACTCAACTCATGTGAGTCGAATGTTGTTACGTGTTGTTAAAGAGATTTGTTTGAGTCTTAAAGGCATTAAAGTAAATATAATTTAATCGATGCAGGTTTTTGCGACTCGAAATGTGGATATAGGTGCCAAAAATGGGGAAAGGAGTCAAAATGTATGCATTTCTGCAAGATGTGTTGTGACAAATGCCAGTGTGTTCCTTCAGGCACCTCTGGAAATAAGGATGAATGCCCTTGTTACAGAGACTGGACTAGCAAACAGGGCAAGCCTAAGTGCCCTTAATTAACGGAATTATACCCGTCTTCTTAAATAAGAATTTGCGTAATTTTATATTTTCTATTGTATTAGCGCTCGATTACTATTGTTTACGGAGTATTATTTCTTAGACTTTTTTCTTATAAAACTTAAGGTGGCTAATAAAAAAATTAAATCCAATTTTACGATTTGGATTATCACTGCTATTGATCGATGAAACTTGGATTTGCTATTATAACGGTTGTAAACAAGAATCTACATAGTATAAAAGATGAGTTCTTTAAAGGATTCCTATTGGTTGTTATAAATTTTTTTTTCTTTTTTTTTTCTGACGTGGGGACCGCCATGATCTCTACATAATTAATTACACTCTTCTTTACCATTTTAATTTTATTTACTTAAGATTACATTTACACAAAATCATACATTATACAATTACACATTAATAAATTACAATTACGAAAAATTAATAAAATTTTCAAATAATCATTCTCCTACTTCTAACCTGAACAAATAAAATATGAACAATGCATATTGATTAATCATCCGGAATGAGTAGTTAAATTCATTATGTAAATAAAAAAAACCAGTATAACTATTATATTCCAACATCACAAATACAGAGTATATTATTTCTTAACATTTTAACAACAAAATATATTGATATGTCATTTTTTTAAATTTTCGTACATAAACAATATAGTAGAGGTAGATAAAAAAAATTCGTAGAAAATACATTACTCCGTAAGAGAGTTTTTTTTTTAAAATCGAAAATATATAAACTTTAAAATAAATGAAAGCAAATATAAAAAGAACAAAATATAACATAACCAGTATAATACAAGTAGATTTGAAAAATTTCCCGTTCCAAATCGAAAAAAATATAAACTTTAAAATAAATGCAAAGAAATATAAAAAGGAGGAAATATAAGTTTCGTATCATACTTACAAGAAGTTCTTTCAATTATTCACTTTAAATAGCTTTAATGTTAAAAGTCAAATCCTTTAAATTTGAATGAGATGAACATAGGGAAAAATACTTAAAAAACAGAAATAATTAAAGACAACAATATTTAAATAACTTTTTTAAAAAGGTCTGAAAGACATCATAATTATTCATAATAATTGAAGAATAGTGAAAGAAAAACAAAAAAAAGAAAAAAGAGTGAATTACTGTAAAAAAAAAACAATACAATCATGGAAGAAAAAGAAATCAACTTTAAAGAAATCAATAGTCGGAAATACATAAAGATCGATCTTTTTGTATCATACATATAATTTCGATAATTGACTGCAAATGTTGTTATATGAGGTGTGAAGTAAATTTTGAGGGCAGATTTGACGTGAGAGATTTTTCAATCGGAACTTGAAGGGAATAGAAAGAGGCCTCTAAGTGAGAATGAGGGTATTTGATGAAATTGAGAGTGGACGCATTTCATTTTTATTTAATATTTGAGGGGAGTTGGAGAGATGATGGAGGTGACGGTGGTAGTGAGCCAGGGAGATATTAGACTCCCATGCTTTGGAAAAGCACATTTTGAAAAAAAATACTACTCACATATACAACTTACGTGCAATGTCCCCGAGCCCCAACCAGGGTGATATCCTCGTGATAGTGGTTCGAAGCAGCGACTGATAGATTGAATCGATTATTTTAATTACATTAATGATGAAAATCATTGTCGTAGATGAAAACTGTTTTTTCTTTAATTATACGTACGTTATATGTTGGTTAGTTACGTTAATGATGAAAAACCGTATTATGTCATCAGAATGAAGACCGCTACTGAAATTATGAAATTATATTACGTCAAATCTTGAATTATGGACTTATTTATAATGTTACGACATTGCACATTTAATAACACTCATTTATATGATCATGTATCAATAATAATATCTGTTATTACGACCCGTGCATTTTTTGCTCGGGTTTAAAACTAGTTTGTGATATGATTTTTGTCTATATGCATTTCTAGCCAACTATAGTAGGTGGGATTCTATTTTCTAGTGTTGATCAATGTTGTCATCAATTATTGTCATCTCGAGATCGTAAACGCTGACCTGATATGAGAAACCGACTTGACTTGTTCGAAACTCGACCTGATGTAACTCAAAAAATTGGGTGAACCGAAGTTGACCAGATTCGCCCGAGATTAAAACAATAGCGAATAGCGCAAACTTATTTTGCCTAATAACCCGAACCCGATCCGTGTTGATCCATGACTCGATATCGATTAGACTCGATAGATGACACGCTAATAAATCCCCCCTACTACTAAGAGAATAAAAACTCTTAGTAGTTTTCCCGCCTAAAAAATAACCTCTCAAAATTATATATGGAAACAATATTACATTTATATTTACCTATTTTACAAGAAACAATTATTATCCCTAATTTATTAGTATACAATCATTTCCATAAATGTTATCCTTCATCAGTTACACTCTAAAATTACGCAAATCTCCTTTTTATAGTATTATCCTTCATCAGTTAGACTCTAAATATGGTTTTTTAAATGACGTAACAAATTTTTATGTATTTTCTTTATTAAAAATAAAAAAATAAAATAAAAAATATTAGTTAATTATTTATAAATTGTCTTTTTAAATGCGTAGTATACTGTTTTTACCTGTTTTCGTTATAAGGTAATACACATTTTAATTAAATCTTACATCACTTAATTTTATTTTATGTCATATTATATAACGATATAACATTACAGTATTATTTTTAACAGTAAAGTAAAAACAGTTTTAGACAAAAATAACTCAACTTAAAGTTTCTTTTGATGGTAGTAAACTTTCGTTTTCTACTTCTTACTAAGATTATATTTAGTACTCCATACATTTTAACATTAAACTCCAAGTATAGTTAATTTATACAATTAATTTAATAAGAAAATTTCTTTATAAAACGAATCTAGAAAATACCGTGCTGTAGCACGGGAACTATACTAGTTAGCTTATTAACTAGTTTAGATCCCGCGCAATGAATGAGCGGTATTTTTAGAGGTTTTTTTTAAAAAAAAAAAAAAAAAATTGAACTATAAAACTAATAAAAAAAATTGAGTAATGCCTTAAAATGTATATATTTTCAAACAAAATTAATGAAATTGTTTGTAATTTTTTTATTAGTATATTTTTTAGTTATAATTTAGCACACAAAGAACGAATTTTTTATCCCAAAAATCTTATAGACAAATTTTAAGTAAGGGATTATATCAATATAGGAAGGTAAATAAGAGATTTATCAAAAAAGGAAATGTGCTTTAAGCGGGAAAACTTGAAGATTTTCCTATTCTTTCAGTATATAGGAGATGGAGAAAAGTTGCTCTTGCAGACTTATGATTTGCAATATATCAAGATTTCGAGATTTGTAATATATATGAAACCATATAAGATCAGTGAAAGGTGATCTTCTGAGATCTGGTAAGTTTGAAGATATTAATAGAGATTTTTTTTCTTGCGCTAAATGTTGTATAAAGGGACAAATTAAAGTTATGGTTGACATGTTTATTATTCAAGTTAATTTTCACAATGATCGAAAATTAATAAGATAACTAGGTTTGGTGCCCGGCTTCGCCCGGGCTACCTCTATTTACCGTTAAATTTTATTTTCAATGAAATAAACTATGTTGGAATTGTCTAACTCACACGTTTACTATTTATAATATATTTTTCAACGGCATATCTTGTAATTATGATGAAATGTAAAATTTATTTTCAAATTATGAGACACGTTCACTACCCCGCTATTAATATTATTACTTTCACGACATTCTTTCTTAATATCATTACGTTCACTACTCCCGTGGTTACTATTGTTTCTTTTACTAATTCCTCTATTTTTTTTTTGTTAAATTAATTATTCCCGTTAATTTTATCCGGCCTATATTTAAATAAATAAAATATTTTCTTGAGTCGATTGATTATTTAATTATTTATACTTTTTCTCATTGTTACCACCGTTACTTTCACTACATTCGTAGTTACTTTCACTACTCCACTATCATTATTATAACTGTCACTACTCCCACATTAATACCGTTAATTTCATTAATCTTGTTGCTGCTACTATTACTTTTATTACATTTAATTTAATGTATAATTCTATGATGATACTAATTAATTCCATAAATGGGGCATGTTAATTTTAAGAAAAATTACTATATTCTTGTGTTTTCTAAATTTAAATAATTCCATTACCTTAATTTAATGTAATTTCCAAAAATATTCTTCATCAAGACATATTTATATTATACTTTTAACCAAAACTATATAATATTTACATTGAGGTTCCTTTATCAGGTCCATCACTCGGTGCTATCGATTTAAAACTATATAGTATAATTAATTTGTATAGATTTCTTTAATTACATTGAAGTCCCTAGGTTTCTGGAATTAATATATAGTATTGATTGATTTAATTATAGCAATGTTTGATGATTGTTCCGGTTAATTTTGGCAATGATTTTTTACGTTATATTTTTTATGTTATAATTTTTGAGCTAGCAGATTTGGCCTGGTGCGTTTAGTATAATGCAAAATTAAAGGCCCAATTAGAAGTTAATCAATATTATATATTAAATCCAGAAACCAAGGGACTTCAATGTAATTAAAGAAAGTTATACAAATTAATTATACTATATAGTTTAAATCAATAGCATCGTGTAATGGACCCGATTAAGGGATCTCAATACAAATATTATATAGTTTGGGTTAAAATTAAATTATATAGAAGCTTGGTAATTTTCCTAAACATGGTCAATTTCCTTAAAATAAACATGCACACTTATGGTATTAATTATTAAATTTAAAATATATGCAATTTTATTAAACTTTGTAGGTTAATAAATGTATAGAGATGCTAATTATTTAACATACAAAAATATAATATAAGTAAGTTATAAATAATTCAAGTTAGATTCCATAATATATAATATTGCACATAATTCTTTCGATATGATTTAATGCATATATGTAATATATCAATACTATATATTAATTTCAGAAACCAAGGGGCTTCAATGTAATTAAATAAATCTATACAAATTAATTATACTATATAGTTTTAAATCAATAGCACTGTGTGATGGACCTGAACAAGGAACTTCAATGTAAATAACACCGGAATATGGTGATTTTCCTTAAAATAAACATGTCCCACTTATGGTATTAATTAGTATAAAGATGTTAATTATTTTAACATAAACAAATATGATATAAGTATATTATATTTTGAAAACTATTAAAAAGTAAATAAATCAAGTTAGATTTCCAAAAAATATAATATTCCATAATTATTTTGACTTAATTAATTTAGGGACGTGCTAAATCCCGCACATCATTTTACTCAAATCCCGCACATTTTTCCGCTTATTCCGAGTATACCTCTCTCATTTCTCACAAAAAAAAAATCAAAAACCAAAAAAAAGGAGAGAATACCCATCCCCTTCGTCCCCTCCAAAGTCCCAATCACTCAACCACCCATCCTGCATCGGCCACCCATCACCCCGCCCCGCGACGAGCACCACCTACGCCGGCAGAACATCCACCCCCTTTCCCCAACCACAGCTGATACTTCCCTAAAACGCCCAATTCAAGTTAGTATTAACATGGGTTAGATCTTGGCGCTCCTCCGATCACATTAACGCGGGCTCACGCAAGTGCACCTCCGACGACAACCCTGATGCGCTCCGACAACAACTGTAATCTCGGCGCTCCTCCGATTACTTTTTGATGTTGACGGCGACGGCTTGGTGTTACTAATGGTGGGGTTTCAAATTTACAGTATTGTTGGCGGTTGCGATTCTGGGAACGAGGTCATGATGGTGGACAAGAGAGACCCGCGAACTCTCTGAGACGCATCCACGAGTCACCGGCGGTCTAGGTGGGCCCAAGGTGGCGAGTGCTGCCGTGCTAGCTGCTAGGTTTTGAGAAATTTTTTTTATTATTTTTTTTTTTAAAGAGAAGGGTAGTATTGGAAAAAAGGTGACAAAATGTGTAGGATGTAGTAAATTGTGTGTAGGATTTAGCAATTGCGTTAATTTAATGCATATATGTAAATCACTCACTGGATACTTAAAGAGTAAAAGTAATTTTGTTAGTAGTGAAAAAAATTGTAGTAACATTGCATACAGTAATAGTAATCACTCATTTGAATAGTCAAAGTAACAATATTAGCAGCGAGCGGGAGTAGTGAAATTATCAATATTAATGTACAAATAGTGAAAGTAACAATAATTACGACGGGAGTAGTGAAAGTAAAAGTAATAATAACAAATGTAATAAAAGTTAACAATTCTAAGACCAAAAGGAAGTATATATGAAAAATTAGCTAAGTAATCAATTTAAGTAAAATATTAATAGCGGAAGTAGTGAATTTGTCTCATAATTTATTTCATTGTAATTTTAAGATATACTCCGTATCATAGAAAAATATATTAATGATAAAATTATGAGTTATGCAACTTTAAAGCAGTTTTAGTTAATTGAAAATATATTTTAATGCTAAATAGAGGTAGCCCAGGCGGCCGCACCCATACTAGTTTATATAAATATATAATCCTCTTAAAATTGCATGTCTAAGTAGTAAAAGTAATCTCGTCAGTAAAGAAAAAAATTGTAGTAACATTGGATATATATGATAGCAATCACTCATTTCAATAGTAAAAGTAACAATATTATCAACGAGATTAGTGAGAGTGGTAGAAACAACAACGAGAGTAGTGAAATAATCAATATTAATGCGGCAATAGTGAAAGTAACAATAATTACGGCGAGAGTAGTGAAATTATCAATATTAATGCGGCAATAGTGACAGTAACAATAATTACGGCGGGAGTAGTGAAAGTAACAATGATTACGGGCAAGTAGTGAAATGTTATTACTATTGTTTCATTAATAAGAGTAAAATATTAATAGCGGGATTACCACAGCTTCCTTCTCATTATCCCTCAATGGGGATATGTTTGGCTTCTTTCAGGGCAAGAGAGGGCTTAGACAAGGGGATCCACTATCACCCCTCCTCTTTACCCTGTGTATGGAGTATCTAACCAGAACATTGAGGTATGCAGCTACTAAGTATGATTTCCACTTCCACCCAATGTGCAAAAATCAAAGATTGGCCTGCCTGATGTTTGCTGATGATGTGTTGTTGTTCAGTAAAGGTGACACTACCTCTATGATGCTCTTATTACAGTCCTTTTCCACCTTCTCAAAAGCATTTGGTCTTAAAATCAGTCCTACTAAATCCAATGCTTACTTTAGAGGGGTGCCTGATCACATCAAGACTGATATCTTAAAGATATCAGGCTTTACTGAAGGTGCTCTCCCTTTTAAATACTTGGGAATGCCTATTCAAACTACAAGACTTAAGATATCTGATTGTGCTTGTCTCATTGAGAAAATCTGTGGGAGGATTCATAATTATGGAGCAAGAAAGTTCTCTTATGCTGGCAAGCTTGTGTTGATCAAATCAGTCCTGAACACCTTGCATTCATACTGGGCCTCGATGTTTGTCTTACCCAAGGGCATCATTAAGAGTATAGAAGCCATCTGTAGAAATTTTCTTTGGGAGAGTGGTACAGAATATAGGAGGGTCCCTTTAGTGGCATGGGTTAAAATCTGCAAGCCTAAGGAAGAAGGAGGACTGGGTCTGAAGGATCAGGAGGTATGGAACAAGGCAATAGTGGGTCGTCTGGTGAATTGGATTGTAGAGAAAAGAGACTCCCTCTGGGTACAGTGGGTACAGTGTAACCATATCAGAGGGAGAGACTGGTTTGAGTACAGTCCCTCAACTAACTCAAGCTGGGTTTGGAGAAGGATCTGTAAGGTTAAGCAGGAACTAGCTCATGGATTTATGGATGGGGTCTGGGTGGTTCAACCCACGGGATACACTCCTAGCGGATGTTATGAGTGGATCAGGAATGTTAGTCCTCCTGCATACTGGAGTAAGGTTGTCTGGAACAGTTGGGCTCTACCTAAACATCAATTCATGGGATGGTTAGTGGCTCATGAGGCATTAAACACTGTGGATAAGCTGTTAACTTATGGGATGGATGTTGATGCCTGCTGTCTGCTATGTGGACAGGCTAATGAATCCCTGGCTCATCTGTTCTTTGAGTGCCAGTAAAGTAGACGTGTGATGATGTCTATACAACAGGTTACTGGGTGCAACTTCCCTTTGGCTGTTGATCTATCGTGGTGGTCTAATAGAGGAGGTACAGTTGTCCAGAGAGGAGTTCAGATTGCATTGTTTTTGGGGGCACTTTACTCTATCTGGTTCCAGAGGAACAAGTGCAGGAATGATATGGTCCTCATGCATCCAAGACATGTTGCCTTGCAGATAAGTGATGGAATGAAAGCTAGAATTAGAGGAAGAGGTAGGGAGAAATTGAATGCTAATGATGTAACTTGGCTTTGCTAAAAGAACCTGATGTAATTAAGGATTTGCATTACATGTAAATCCTATTTTTGATATATATATTACTCACATTTTATCAAAAAAAAAAAATATTAATAGCGGGAGTAGTGAATTTGTCTCAAAATTTATTTCATCGTAATTTTAGGATATGTTATAAAAAATATATTAATGATAAATTTATTGGTTATGCAACTTTAAGTAATTTTATTTAATGAAAAAAAAAATTAATTGTAAGTAGAGGTAGCCCGGGCGTAGCCGGACACCAATACTAGTATAGTTAGATGGGAAAACTCGTAGAATCACCTATTCATTTAGTAAATAGGGGATGCTCCAAATTCACGTTCATTCTAATTGTTTTCATTTAAACTAATAAAATAAATAGACTTTAAGTTTGAGAATTTGTGTGGAACAAATGTATGGAAATTGGAAAACGTATCAAATGGGAGTACAATAAAACAAATAAATAATGGATTATGATAAATACAACCCAATGGGTTGTATTTAAGAAACTAAAAAAGGAAATAACCACTTAATATATGCATTAATTGCATTGATTCATGTGTAATTTATTCTGTAATTTATAAATTAATACTAAATTTGAAAGGGCATTAAATGCTTAAATACAACTCATACCATTTCCCATAAATAATTTATGTTCAATAAAAACAGTAGCAAAAGCTAAATCATTTCTTGCACTTCTATTGACTATTGATTTTTAAGAGTACAAAAACTTTTCTTAAGATAGGGCCCCCCACTTTCTTCCCACATATTTAATTACTCTCTTTCATACATTCATTAATTAACGTAGTTGCTCTTTTATGTACCAGTTTTACTCTTTCATGTACTTTTTTCCATAAAGTTTCCAAACATTACCCTTTTTCCTTAACCAATTAATCAAAATTTTCTCTCCTCTCTATCTCTTGAAACCTAATCAAATTTTCCCCGAAATTATTCAATTATAACTCTTAATTTTCATATCGAATGAGTAATTTACTTCGATTTATCAACAAACTACATATAAAAGAGCATAAGTATGCAAGACTCTCTTGTGGAGAGTATAATCATGCATTCATTCGCATGATAATACAAGAATTGCTAGTCTTATATTTGAGATATGACGTTTTTTTCCCATTTCATATTTAACAAAATATCATCATCGTAATCATTAAAACCCATTGAATTAACATGTTCCGTCAAACAATTAAGTGCTTTTGGATGATTTTTTTAACGTTTTAATGGTGGATCTTGGTAATGTCATAGCCCTTTTTACGGGTTTGAACTTTTATGTATAGTTGGACGATGCAATCATTGTCAACGAATCCCTAACCTCATTGAAACAGTTGATGATCTTCATGAAATGATGATGGTGAATTATCAATTCGAGGACAAAAGGAAGAGGAGGCAAGATAGATTAAAAAATGAAAGGGGTAAAATCGGAAAATGCGTACATGAAAGTGTAAAACCCGTACTTGAAAGAGCAATACCCTTAATTAACTAGTTTTACACCCGTGCAAAAAACTGCACGGGTCGTAACAACAGATGTTAAGTGTTCATATCGTAATAATTTAAATTGTCCATAGAGACGGTATGAATTTAATCGGGCCTTTTATTTATTATTGTAACCACATATAATGAATTGAGCTTCCTTATTCAAATGTTAAATTCAAATGACGGTATTGAAATTGTAAATATGATATTGTTGATGCCTGATTACTAAATAAATGTTTTTGTCTCATAATAATGCTTTGTAAGACTTGTGGTTTTTTTTAAATAAAAAATTAGTGCTGGTAATTTTTTATAATCATTAAAATCTTTACCATGTGTATTTTTTTTAATATTATAATTATATGAATCTTCTTCAAATTTTGCTAAATTTGGTATATTTCTTAACATTATGAATTATAATTATATGAATGTGCTTTAATTTTTATCGAGACTTGCATCTTTTTTTGTATAGGAATGTTATTTAGGTACCTATCAATAAGAAAACCAGTACAAATAATTTGTAATTTTATTTATTTTGTAATTTTTTTTAATTGTTTTTATTCACATGTATTCCAAACATTTTAGGAAAATATATATGTATAATATGTAATTATAAAAAAAAAAAAAAAACTAAAATTAAAATATCGTAAACTCAATAGTTTGAAAAGAAGAAAAAGAAAAGCAAATCAAGTGAAATATAGGAGAGAGGGTAATTAAATGTGTAGGATGAACATGGGGGTCCTACCTTAATTTTTTTTCTTTTTAATCCTTAAAAACCATGGACCAATAGGAGAGCTTTATTGGCTTTAGCTTTTATAGATAAGGGATTACTCTCCTTCCTACTTTCTTTAATATCAACAAATCAAAATACACATTATCTCTAAAATATAATTATAAGACAACTCTAAAAATGTGTCATTAACGCCACGTAGAAAAAGCCATGTAGGATTAAGAAAAAACCACGTAGGATAAAGAAAAAGCCATGACGTAATCAAACAAAATGTCAGCAACATCAATCAGTTGGCACGCATACAATATCCCTAATGACCCTGACCCTCATACGAGTTTTCAAACCGACAACGATATCACCTCAAACCGACAATGGGCAATCGTTGTTGATTGTTTATCGCTTATTCTATTTGTACAACTTTAAAGATGAATTATTTTCCTTCAAGTTCAATTGTGTTTGGTTTATTTGTTCTTTTTGCTTTGTGAAGGATCTTGACGGTTCACATTTCAAGGGGCTTGTTATTAATTTTATTAACACATTATGGGCTTTGTTACTTAAGCGACCATCATTTTTGCTTATGTTCATTATGCTTATATTGAAGGTTGGCTTGCCTTTAATTTGTGATACCTGCATTGGTTTTTATGCCACTACATATTCTGAAGTTCCTCTTGTATCATGCAGACGGTTTCCGAGAAAGGAATGAATAAGAAAGTTATGACATTCTACTAGATACCTCATTATATGGAGTGGGTGAAACCATGGGCGGAACCAGGAATACAATCTATCTAGGGCTAAATTTTAAAATTTTATAAACCGATAACAATTTTTGTTGAGATTTGAATTATAAATTACACATATATAAAATATAATTAAAATACAACTCAAACATGAGTCTTTAACGCCACGTAAACAAAGCCACGTAACATTAAGAAAAAGCCACGTAGGATTAAGAAAAAGCCACGTAAAATTAAGAAAAAGCCACGACGCAAATAAACGAAATGTCAGCAACATCAATCAATTCGCACGCATACAATATCCCCAATGACCCCGTCCCTCATACGAGCTTTCAAATTGACAACGATATTACCCCAAACCGACAACCGCTCATTCGTAAAGCGTCTATCGTCATTCCACACAACCATCGTCATACTTCACTGCACTTTCACATCATGCTTCACCCATACCATATTATCCCTTTCAGTCGTTCGTTCCTCATATGTTTGCCGGAAGGACCCGTTTCAACGCCCGACTTGATGCGTTTCATTCCCGATTGTATTCGGCTCTCAAAGGGACTGTCACTTAGGCCGTTGTGGCGGCTACCGATTATCAGCGCAGGTGATTGCTTTTACCGATTGCAACTTTTCATTTCCCATTTTAATTTGGTTACTAATTGAAACATTGATTACATATAATTCTCATCCATTGGTCATCCGTTGGTCTTTCTAAATCGGTTACGTCCGACTATATTATTTAATTTGTTGGTTTATAGCATTCCCCCTTCCTACAACGTTTATAAAATAATATTAAAATGTTAACCAAAATATCCGTTTAATGTCATGTCACATTATTGAAATGCTTACATCAGCTCTATTAAATGCCACCTCACATTTCTGTAATGTTTACATAAGCTGTATTTAACGCAACATCATAGTTTTATAGTGTTTACATGATTACATCAGCTCACATTATCTAAATGCTTACATTGCCTTCTAAATCGATTGATTATATGTTAAACAAATTTCCCTTCATCTTCCTAACAATAAAAGCTCTTCAATAATCACTCTTCCTCATAAATTGGAATTACACCTCATAAACTCCATTGAATTTAAATAGCCAAAGAGTTTTTGTTCAATTCCTCTGTTGGTTTAATTTCTCCCATTAGAGCTTTGTTATATTTATAAACTTCCACCCCATATTCTTTCAAAATCAACAATCCAGATTAAATTTTTCTTTTTGAAACTTTGTAATATTTTAGATTTGTTTTTCTTAATTGAGGTACCTATACGGTTAACTATGTTCATGCTTTTTAGTTGAGCTATCTTCTTTAATTGAATTGCTCTGTTACTTATTTTTATTCTTTTGTGACTAATTTCTAATATGGTGATAATGGTAGCTTTTGGTATATGGTTAGCTAGGAAAGAGAAAGCTTTTGGTGTGCTTGGTATGATGGATATGAAGATAATAGTCCTCTCTTACCCAGGTATGAATGCAAGATAGTTTGTGTTCTTGCTTTCTATTTTAATTCTCAGTTTATTAATTTGAGTTCATAAAGTTTGGATTAATTATTGGATACGACTTTCTTCGTCTTAATCATTTGTTTATCTTTTTATACTTTTGTGAGGGGTGTTTTAATCAAAGGTAAACAAACGGATGAGACAGAGGCATTATCATTTTTTCGTTGTGAATTCTGAACTAATGGTTATCCGATTGATTTATTAGGCTACCGACCAAATCCATATCAAGTGATATCTCTCCTGCAGCAGTAATTTTGTTTCCCTTATTGCAATTAGTATAGGTTTAATCCTTTTTATTTTGTGGTGCGTGTACGTTTTCTTGATTGCCTTCAAATTATTGAGCTAAGTCACTATCTCATGTGTGCATTAAGAAAAAATTACTCCTTTGTCCCTATTATTTTATTTACATTTTTGAATAAAAAAACTGTCACAAAGAATAAGCAAGGAAATCAGATGATTTGGACAGAGGGAGTATGTATGAATGGTGATTGTAAGGAGCAATTTCGAACATTTTCCACAAATTTAGATTTATTTTCTAAATCATGTTTGACTATTAGTCTTTATATCTAAAAATTTAATTTTGCAAGTATAAATGTGTTGTAGCACGTTCAGTCGTTTATCCCGTGAAATGTAAGTAGCTAGCTTTGATTGAAAATTAACACACACACAGAGTGAAAACCGAGAACAATCACATACGAAAGCAATATGTTTTGAAGCTAATCGGCCACATTCACCAGTGAGTTTGTTTGTTTATACTGTGTGTATCAGAGTATTAAGGGTATTTTCTTAACAAAGAATATAGCTCTTAAATCTTTTCTTGACATGTAGGTTGTAATATGGGTTTAGGTTTTACACTATTAGGTACACGTATTATTTAATTTAGAGTTGGGAGTTGTGTACTCTTTCTCACTCAACTAACCCCATTTTCCCCCTAATAGGTCTCATTTGTGACGGATATATCTGTCATAAGTTTGTGACGGGTCAAATATCACCCACATGGGTAGATAAGACAAAAAAGTAAAATGCATAGAGAATTACAAATGACTTGCCTTTATCCTCCTATGTGGGTTTTATTTGACCCGTCACAAGCTTATGACGGATATCATCAGTCCCAAATGAAAATTTGTGTTTTCCCCCTTTCATAAGTGAACAGGGGGTTGAAAGTAGTACAATTGAGTCTAATTGATGATTTATATTATTTTAGTAATAATCGGATTTTTGAGATTTACTGTATAATTTCATTTATGATAGACTGCTGAAATTCTTGATAACAAAATGACGTTTATTTGAGGTTGATTTTTTGTTGTAAGTTGAAAGTTTTATCTAGGAGAACCGATCTTTGATAGTGCTCAAAGGAAATGGTAGATTGGTAGTCACCACCCATTATCCATTTTAGCTTTTCGTTTCTATCGTTATGTAAATATCTCGCACTCTCTTAAAACACTTTGTAGAATGTGACAAATACGGTATATTTGCTTCAATTTTATTGTCTTTTTTTTTTTTCCTTTCACAAAATAATTATCTAAGACGACATTACATAAATTTATCGTAGAATGAGATTTTTTTAGCAAACGCTTTTATTAATAGGTTTGTATTTATAACTATATTAGTGTGAAACCGTCTTACAAAAGTCCAACTCTTTTTCTTTTTTAATTTCCCTTATTTAATTTTCTCCTTACTAACTCTGGGTTAAAAAAAAATGGATTTTCAATTTTCTCTCTTCAATTATATTGTATAGTATAGATTAAGCCTACATGAGATTTGATGAAAAATAATTCAAAAATAAGTAAATAATAGAAACCTGTGATTTTCACGGGTTACAAAACTAGTTAAAACCTTAAAACCATACATGAAAATGATAATTTGCTAAAATATTAAACCTGTAAAATTACAAATTGAAAATTTTTACAAACTTCAAATAATCACCCTTTTATCTTATATTATTCTACTTGAGTAGGTACCACATTTATATAAAAACAAGTTTCAAGTCTAAATTACAAAAATAATAAAAATAATATTCAAAAGATAGTTAATGTTAATAAAATAAAGATGCAGAATCCATGAAAATATGTTTTCAAAATTAGAGCTAATTATAACTTAAATATTAGTCTCACCGATCTTTCACAACATCTAATGAATTTAAATTCAACCGAAAAATATAAATAAAAAGCATTAGATTAGAATATCAAAGAAATTAAAGTATTTGCTTTAGGGAAATAAGGTCAAAAGTCATATTAGAGTTGGTCTGGACTTAGGGTCAAAATTCCAATTTATAAATTACTATTATAATAAAAATCACCCCGCACAACATTAAAAATAATACAATGCATTTATAAACCAGAAAATTTATTGACAAATAAAAATAGAAAAATGATATAAAATGGTTCTTTTTTACATGAGCATTTTTTTTAACGAAAAAC